>NC_056523.1:207397391-207432104 GCF_019175285.1 Sceloporus undulatus
GAGATGTTTGAAGATGTTTTAAATTTACAGTGCTTTATAAATAAAGGATAATAATAATAATAATAATAATAATAATAATAATAATAATAATAATAATAATGGATTGTGATTGACAGGAAAAAGTAGTTTTCTTCCACATAATAGGGCTGGGAATCATAATGTCCTTCCACTGGACTAAAAAACCTCATCACCCCTGGCAAAGACAGTCAATGGAGACAGGAATTCAACAACTGGGGGACCCCATGATTCTTGTCCTTGCTACTGAACAAATCTTCCTGGACTTTTGATTAACAATCAGTTCTCTTCCACTTACCTGGGAGAAGCCCTGATGCACTCAGAGAGACTTCACAGCAGGGATAGAAAACACGTGGCCCTGCAGCTGTTGTTCGGACTGCAGTGCCATAATTCCTAGTGAGCATACTTAACAGTGAAGGATTATGGGAATAATCTGGAGGACCACACAGTTGCTCTCCTGGCTTCACTGCATATGGATTGCATTATAAGTCCCAGGGCCACCAGAAGGTTCTTTCTGCTGAGTTAGATTGCAGATTCTGGCTAGCTCAGTACTTTTCAGGAAGCAAACATCACTAGAACATTCTTTTTAAGTGAACAGCCAGGGATCCTCTGCATGCAAAGCATTTACTATATGACTGAGTAAGAGATATCTTCTCTTAGCATAGTCCATATAATTACGGAGTTTACTTCCACGACATTGCTCGCATTTACTTTCTGCCCTCATGCTGTGATTAACTGGGCCACTGTTTTCCATTAGTCTGAAAAAATACAGCTGGCTGTAGCATGTTACCAAGGTCAGTCAGTGGAAGGGAGGATTTGGCTCCCCCTCAGAGAGGTCTTCTGCCACAACATTCTTAGCAGCTGTGGATTCCAGGAGCTGAGAGATGAAGTATGGTCATCCCTCATAATGTCTAAACATCATTGCTACACTATGTGTTTGTAGCCAGCAACAGGTGGAGATCAGACTCCATCCACAGCCTTATTCCTACAAGGGCTGAGAGATAAGGGCTCTCTCATCATCTCCCTTGCTTTTCAGAGGAATAGCAAGAGGATTGCAAGTCACTGTTAACCTCAGCTGTTCACTCTCATTTAATTGTGCCTTGGCTTACTGGGGCAGCTGAGATGTATACTAAAAGCAAAGCCCTATCAAGGGGTCTTGCTGCAGAAGGGTTTATCTGCCTCAGATGCACTGGCCAACTGTGGTTGGACTGCCTCTTTCAGTATGCCTGACCATTAACTCTTACACTTCAACTGTACTGATTAATCCTGATTAATAATTTGTTCCACTTTGTCATCCGCTTTTAAAAAGATCTTCCTTGTCCTCCACTTACTTGAATTGCTACAAACTGAATTCAAATTGCAAAAGCAGTTTGTACTCAACTCAGCAGAGAAAGAGGAGAGGAGGGGGCAAAAGCTTGCTCTTCCCTGCAGCCTTTCCTAGCATGTCTGTCCTTCTTCAATAATAATGTTTGCTGCCTTGGCCACATGTCTCCTGGTTTTTATTGGTGAAATGCTGGAGGATGTATGAACAGCCATGCCAACTAGGGCTGATGATAGTTCAGTGTAACATCTGGAGTGGCACAACACTTCACCTTGGGTCTAAAAAGAATGCCTTGCCTATTCAGGATAGGGGTGGCAAACTTTGGGCCCTCCAGATACAGAGGAACTCGTGCTGTCATCATGGATTACTACTGGTTAGATTAGAGTTGGTGGGAAGTAGATTCCAGCAATATCTTGAGGATTAGATGATTTTTAGTCCCAGTTTAAGATGTGGGTGTTTTGAGAGATCATGGAATTTCATGGAGTATGAATGGGAAGATCCTGAGAACCAGGAGTTTATCACATGGGGGAAAATCCCGTGGAGAAACGGGATTTAAAAGCCAAAAAATAGCAAAAGCAGGTTGATTTTCACACATGTCATTGTTAAACTTGTGTTAACCTGAACGGAAAACAAACAAAAGCTACTTCTTTTTACTGTTGGAATTTTCCAGAAGTAAAAAGGAGAGGCTTTTGTCTACTTTCTGTCCATTTTCCATTTGGGTTAGCACAAGTTTAACAATGACGTTGTGTGAAAATCAACTCGCTTTTGCGGGTTTGGGCTAGTTTAAACTCCTGTTTCTGCACAGGATTTCCCCCGTGTGATAAACTCTAGGATCTAGTTCTTAATCTGCAGTTTATACCCAAAGTTTGAAGTCCACGTGCATATTACATAAGAAATGCTTTCCAATAGCATGCTTACAACTGGCCATATAGATTTCTTTTGCAAAAGCAGCTGGCACAGGGGAGGCTGAATGGATCTGGATTTGGGGGAGGGAAGAGGATTTAACTAGGACTAACAACAAAAAGGGACAGTTACACAAACAGAACTGGTTTCCATGTATTTTGAGGAGACTTTTTATCAACTGCTTCAGACAAATGTTCTTATCCAGTTTATCTAATCAGATTCTGCTTGTGCTTATATGTTTACATTCAGCCATGAATCCTTCACCAATCTATTCAGACATCAGATCCGTTGTGTTCAACTGAATGTGCATCTGAGTAATTGTGTAATTGGTTGTAATGTAAATATACGTTCAACATGATCTTGGAAAAGTTAACTTTGGACTACAACTCCCATAATCCCCTGACCTAGGGACATCCTGGCTATGGGATTTGGAACTATACTCCCAAAAGGTCCAAGCATGGCATTCAGTAATTTTACTCCTTCACCTAAATCCAGTTAGAGCAGTTGTGTGAGAAACCTGATGTCACATTTATATTTTATTTGTAATTACATGCTCAGAAAGTTAAAGTATTCAAAGGGATCTTGTAGCACCTTTGAGACAAACTAAAAGAGAGAGGTTGGTAGCATGAACTTTTGTAGACTTGAGTCTATTTCCTGAGGAAGCAGGCTCTAGTCTCTGAAAGCTTATGCTACCAACTTTATTTTAGTTAGTCTCAAAAGTGCTGCATGATCTCTTTGTATACCAATTTCCCAGATTAACACAGCTATGTCTTTGAAAAAGTTTAGGTGTACACTCAAAATAGTTTTGAAATATGTGCTCAAAATATGCACTACAAATGCAAGAAGAGGCTTTCTTCCCCTTTGTGTCCTAGTGCTGACCTGGAAGCTTATCGCACACATTATTTTCCCCATTATGGGATTAGGAAGGGGACGCTCGGGGCCACAGATGACCAGGAAAAAATGGAGTTTATCGCATAGCAAATCATTCTCATAATGGCCCTGTTCTGTCCCCCAGCACCAAGCCATCCCCATTCAGTGCTGAGGAATGTCATTTCGGTCAGCCGCTTCCAACAAACCAAAATGACGCTCTTCAACACTGAGTGGGGATGGCTTGGCACCGGGGGACGGAACGGGGCCATTTTGAGGATGATTTGCTGTGTGATAAACTCCATTTTTTTCCTGGTTGCGAGCGTCCCCTTCCCATTCCCATAACGGGGGAAGTAATGTGTGTGATAAGCTTCGTCATCTTCCTCTTTCCTTCCCAATTCACTGTCAATGTGGCAAATGGAAACCTCATAGTACCTCAAGGAGAATATTCCTGTGAGAAGGGAAAGGAAAAAGATGGCAGGATCTCACATCTGTATTAGGTTAATTTGATGTGAGACCACCGACTGTAATTCCAGATGAGTAGAAATCAAGGAGGAACAGAAATGCAAGTGGATGAGGAGGGGAGGGGAAATGTGGGTTAGTACTTTGAGTGAGTGGGATAAATATTTGGAGATGTAGAACTTCCTGGAAAACAGAGAGCAGATGTCCCAAACTGGTGCTCTCCAGTTGTGATGTCATGTTGGGTGGGGATGATGGGTGTTGCGATCAATCACATCTGGAGGGTGTCAGGTTGGAGTGACTGTTATAAAGCATCTGGAAGAGTGAGGTTATAGAGCAAAAAGAGGACAAAGACACAGAAATAGGTGCAGTGAAAAGGCAGTTTTATTTACTTTTAATACTATACAGAGAGAAGGGGGGGGGAACAGAAAGCAGCCACAGTTACAGCATGGCTGCTGCTGGCAGTGTTCTGAGATATTTTTTTTGTCTGTAACTTTGATTTAAAAAATTTATCTATCTATTTATCTGAAGGAAACAAACCAAAAAAAAAAAGAAAAAAAAAGAAGAAGAAGAAGAAGAAAGAAAAGGAGGAAAGCATATACTGTACAGTCTCCAAAAGTACACTTCAGGTTACAAAGGACAGCAGCTATTTTCAGCATTTCTAATCCAGTAGTTAGCACAGCGGTTTATTGTTCTTTTTCTTCCCTGCAAAAATGGGATTTTATATACATTTGCTCACAAAGAAAGTTGGCTACTAAAGCTACAGATTTGGGGACAGAGGCAATAAAAACTGAGCCCCAACGTATATTGGCCATAAAGCTGCATTTTTACACAACATTTTCTTCAGCCCCTGCATGTGATTTCTCCTCCCAGCTACTAATGGCACAGAGAAAATCTTATAGAGATTGGCATTTGTGTCCCTCTTCTAACCTGGCATTTCACTTACTATTGAAAAAGCAACCCTAGACAAACAAGCAAACAAAAATTTTGTAAATGTTTCTCTATTTCTGCCTTGGCCTGGAAGTGGTTGTGACAATCTTGGTTAAAAGGTATAGAACAGAATTTCGGCTTTCATCCCGCTGAATGACTAGATTCAGTGAGATTGACATTTGGGTAAAACTGTATATGATCTGCTACAGTTCTATGGATATTTACTTGGGAGAAACATCCAATGAATTCACATAGCTCAAACTATGCCTGTGATGATTCTAAGAACATTGGTTTGGAGAAAGAGTCATCTTGCTTTGGAGTAAATGGGGCTACAACTAGGCTCTGAAGCTGCAATCCTCACAAGGCCTGGCTCAAGACTTCTTCTGCCTGCCTGCGGGTATAGCCACACTGCAGAATTAAAGCAGTTTGACGCCACTTTAGTTACCATGATACTATCCTATAGAGTCCTGGGATTTGTAGATTGATGAGGCACCAGTGTTCTCCAACAGACCAGGCTGAAGACAACAAACTACTATACCCTACAAATTTTGTAGGATAGAGTCATGACAGTTAAAGATGTGTCAAACTGCTTTATTTGTACAGTGTGGATACACCCTGAGGCAAAGAACAAGATGCGTCATCCCCATTCCCTGAACAATGTTTCAGTATGTTTAGTATTGGGCTCAAAATTCAAAAGAGTTTCCCTTTTAAATTACATAAGTCCAGGAGAGAACAAGATGGCATCTATCCCCATGCTAAGTACAAAAACCATGATTGGTAGCCATTTCTCTGGCTGAGGGATTCTGGAAGCTTTTAATCTTAAGAAGTAATTTTCCCTAGTACTGCATGTGCTATAAGACATGGTATATCCTCTTGTTTTAACATTTTATGCCATTACATTTCAGAGCTTTGTGCATGCACACATTTCTTAATAGATGGGTGCTATACAAAAACTTTACACAGTATGCTCTTTAACAGGTAACTTAAGATTTGAAATCTGAATTTCCAATGTTGATTAAAGAGTAATCATGATCAGGTTTTACTGTGATTCCTCCTAGAACCTAGAAGGGACCTCAGTATTACATTCCCAATAGGCTTACTTTGGGAAAGCTTGTGGCAGAGGTTCCACAGGCTTTAATGCTTCTGAATTTTAGCTTTAAATTCTAGCACCTTAGCCTTATAATTGGTATCCTCCAAGGATGGCTCAAGACATTTTCCTTCCAGAGGGAGGGACAAGATGGTGTCCTCTCCATGATCCATATACAGAAGTTAACTGGACTTGCAGCTGAACCCTAGCTGAACCCTTACCAGCTTGCTGTCCAAATTTGACATGGACTGTCCTGATCACACCTTTGCTGTCCCCCTTTTCAGCTGCTTTTATAATATTCTGGCTTAGTTCACCTCTTCCTGTTTCCTCAGTGTGACCTCACTTTACTTCAGTTGCTTCAAGCTGAGTTCAAAGTGCCAAAATAGTTTGCACTCAAATAACTCAATGTGCAGAGAAAAGGGAAGCAATCTTGCCATTTCCTGTAGGCTCTGGCAAAAGGAAACTGCTGCAGCCTCTCCTAACTTGCACATTCTTCCTCATCAACCATCTTTGCAATCTTGACCACACCCTGATGTTGCCAGACTACAGGTGTCCTGGTTTTCATCTGTGAAATTCTGGAAGGTATGTGAACTCTGGTGAAGGAATAGCAATGTGTACCACACCTAAGTGTGGAAGGCTAGTTTAGGCAGCTCAGCTGAAATATAGCTCATGATTTGAAAAGAGGCTATAGTTGTGTATACCCCACAATCTCACTGCTAGGGAGGCTGCCGCAATGCAACCTCCCTAGCATATTGTCAAGGTGATTGGGTGAAGCTGCACCCTGGCTACATGCCCAATATTGCCACCCTTCCTTACCACCACTTGGGCATTCACATGCTGAACATGGACATCTGTTGACCATGGAGGAACCTTGACAGGCTCATGTATAGATGCACCACATGATTGGGAGCCCAATGGAGTAACTATATTCAGCACATGCACCAATATCCCTCTGCTGGTGGCCACATTGAGCATCTGGATACTGATAGTAGGTACAGGAGATGCAGCCCTTCTCCATACCTTTGTCTATTCATACAGGACTTTTTCTGAAGAGAACTTAGTTTAACTTGATTGGGAACAGGCTTTCTCTGTCAGTTTTAGCCCTGTCTAATGAGATAGTTTAACCAACATATATATATATATATATATATATATATATATATATATATATATAAAATCAATTGCGGAAGATAATTCCAAGACATAATTTAGCTCTTGTCCTTTAAAGCTATAGCAATGTGCTTAAGCCTGCAAGTCCATGTAAATTTATTCAGGAGTAAGCTCCTGCCAAATTGACTAGGGCTTCTGTGTAAATATCCTGAGGATGATACTATGACTAGCTTTTTGTGGTATCACAGGTAGGTGATATTACAGCTGTAAACCAGGATTAAATTAGCTGGAGGGCATCCAAATAAGAGGGTTTTGATATTTAAAATAAATTATGGGCACCATCCAGTCCAAGGTTAAAAATCCCAGTGATTTCTGTAACAGCAATTTAAGCACATGGATAACTTTTCTATGACTTTTAAGGGTTCTTGGACATGCTTAATTGTGATTACATTGGACACTATTCTTTTAAACACAACAGACTTTAAAAGAACACACTTTACTTGCCCAGAAGGCACCATTAATGTCCATTTGACAAACCTCTTTTCAGATATATTTAATCAGCAAAATCTTGAGCTGAGGAAAGTTTGGTGGTTTTCTTTTCTAATTTAAATCAGTGCCATTTGTATTAATATTCAGGAACTCTGTCTCTCTAAGTATCCTTGGGAAAGTTTCTGTATAAAAGTAAGGGGGAGATTGTGCATGAACAATGACACCTTGTTATTTACTGCAGGAAGATCTTTTGCAGATTCTTATACACTTGAGAAGATTTAGAAACGTGTGTCTGTACACGTACATATGCACACAGAGAACAATTAGAGCTTCAGTGGACAGTAAACTGAAAATATATACATGAAGGTTGATTATGTTACATCAACAGAGCAATCTGATGCATGTCTACCCAGAAACAAGTCCTACAGAATTCAGTAGAATGTACAGTCACCCCTCTGTTTTTGCGGGGACCTGTTCCGGACTCCCCTCTCCACGAAAACGGAAATCCGCCAATATTAAAGCTCTATTGGCTTGAATAATGGCGTGCCCCCGTGTGCCTCCATGGGTGTGTACCCCATTTTAAGCCCCTCCATTTGTCCCTCACAAGTAAGCAAGGGACGCAGATTCAAAGTCTGTGCAAATGGAGGGATGACTGTATTCCCAAATAAATAGGTGCAGCATTGCCATCTAAGGTTGCAGAATCCTGACTGCAACCTAGTGTATACTTGCTTGGGAGTACAGTATAGTTATCAAACTGAAAACCTGAGAGAGTGCCTGTATCTTTTCTTATTGTGTAGTAAAGGAAATTTCAGCCAGTGTTGCTTGTCGCACAACCAGGTAACAAGAAGCACCTGCTGAAAATCCCTCTTCTGCACAATTATTAAAGATATAGGAACCCTCTCCAGTTTCCACTCTTTTAACCCTACTTGGGAGCAGAATCCCATTGAACATAATGACACTTTTCCCCAAGTTAATATGAACAGGATTGCACTGTAAAATGTACATTTACAGCGCTTTATAAATAAAGGATGATAATAATAATAATAATAATAATAATAATAATAATAATAATAATACAAGGTTAGCTAAAATCTGAATCAATTGATCTAAAAGATGATCTTATATTCAGAACTGAGCTTGCTTTGAATCCCAACATGATCCCTTTCTGGCAAGCGTACGTAGGACTTTGGCTTTCCAAATATTTATAGAATTGAACCTTCTCTCATGCGTGGGGAAGTAAGGCCCGTTACAGATGGGCTCTTGAGGCGCCCCCATCATGTGCTAGAGGTTGGCCGGGGACCTAGCGTCCACACCGGCCTCACCCCTAGCTTGTGATGGGGGCGTAATAATGGCGGCGCCCTATACACACAGGCGCCGCCATTATTATGTTCCAGATGCATAGTGTCCACACGTCGCACGGCACTTATGATGTCGTGAGTGCGCCATTGGTGCCTCGGGGCATCATAACTGAGCCGCGGGAAGAAGCACCATTTTGGGGTTTCTTTTTTGCTCCGCACAGGAGCCGTGCGGTTTGGCTGCTGCGGCTCCTTGCGGAGCAACCAGCAGTGCCGGCAGACCACCACTTTTAGGCGGTCTGTAATGCGCCTAAGAGTTTAAATTGTCCCAGACTATTGCCCACTGATGTCAAATTAGATTCAGAAAAATATAGTTGTATCTAGGCTGAACCCTAAGGTTTAAACACATAGACAGAACAGTCTCAACATTAGTTAAGCATATATCAGAGGCCAAATTAAATATGATGGTTGTAGACATGTATCTTTAAACCAGGGCTTGGGTGGCCTTCCCCATTTTGATCTTAAAATTTCCATCTGACACATATTAGTGCTGAGGAAAGCTGAAAGTAGCAGTTCAACAAAATTTGGAGGGCCATCTAATTCCTTAAAGATCACAAAAACACCTAGAAAAAGGACAAGGGACAAAGGGGTTGCAGATCATAGTTATATTATCTCCTCTTTGGTGATGGCTTTGGTGATGGTTTGTCACCTTCCCCTATGCCTTGTGCTTTTCTCCTCAGCTGCCACTTGTGCATTTCCAAAAAGAGAAAGAGGTCCATCTAAGAGGTGGACAAAAGTAGGCATCATATAAAATATGCACATGCTGATTTACTTGCAAATTATACGTGCAGTTTAATTTATAATCTATAATTTAAATATAATATCTAAGTAAGGAGTTTGCTGTGAACAACCAGTGAAGTCCTTACAGCTAAACTCAGAAATTTACCTTGCAAGGTATCCTGAAATATTCTCACCTTTGAAATTCTCAGAGGCCTGAGAAGCTACTTTTCAGAATACAAATACCAGAATCCCTCAGAGAGTGGCAATGCTGCCTGGGGGCTTTTGGGGGTTGTAGTTTCCAAGCTCTTGTAATGTTACAGGAAAAAAACAGTGGACGAGATGGAGAGGAGCTTTACCCTTTCCCTAACGCTCCGCTTTCTCCTGCAAATGTCCTTCGATCTATTTTTAACTTATATTTCAAACTTTTGTTGTACACCGCTGTGATCGAATTTGGAATAGCGGTATATAAATAAAATTTTATTATATTATTATTATATTTAATACATCTCCAAGACTTAAATAAAGCTTGACTGGGGAATGAATGATCTAAAGCTATTTGCTCCTGGGTATCCATAAGCCTCTTACAAATACACCTGCTTGATTATTCTGAATTTAAAAGAATTTCTGGAAACCGTCAAACTGGGGCTGACTTCAGGAAGCCGATAACTTCCTTACTGTGGAAGCTCAACTGGCTGCCAGTCTGTTTCTGGGCACAATTCAGTGTGCTGGCAATGACCTACAAAGCCATTTTCAGCTTAGGTTAAAGTCATCTGAAGGACCATATTTCCCTATATGAGCCTGCCCCTATCTTGCAATCTTTGGAGGAGACCTTTCTCTCTGTCCCGTCATCCTGACATGTACAGGTGAGAACCAAGGGGAGGTCCTTTTCAATGTCATTCCCTTCATAGAGAAGTTAGATAGATGGCCTCCTTGCTATTCTTTCATAGGACCTTATCACACTAGTTCAGAAATGGGATTTAAAGTAGATTTAAAGTTGAAAAACCCGCAAATGCGTGAGGTTTATCCCATGACATTTCCGCAAACCTGAAATAATGCGAAAACAAAGCAAATGTAAAGGGGAGAAAAACGACACTGTTTTACTTTCAGAAGTTCCCAAAAGTAAAAAGGAGTCATTTTTCTTCTTTACATTCACGTTGTTTTTGCGTTATTTCACGTTTTCAAAAATGTTGTATGATAAACCTCCTACATTTGTGTTTTTTTCTACTTTAAATCTACTTTAAATCCCATTTCCTAGCAGGCTTCCTCTGGTGTGGTAAGGTCTATAGGGAGGTTAAGACCTGCAGACTGACTGCTCAGGGGAAAAGGGCCTTTCATGTCCACTCCTGTTAAGATCTGTTCTTCTCCTTGTAATGGTTATGTCTTTAATTGCTTTTAATTTTATTGATTGTTTACAGTAATTGTATATTAAATTTTTGTATGATGTATCATCATCAACTTTATCTTTATCTTTTTTAATGTTTGTAAAAGCTTGTGAGTCCCAGTTTTGGAAAAAGGTGGGGAATAATAATAATAATAATAATAATGCCGCAGCCCAGAGTTGGGACAAGGCTTTAGGGACACACATTTGCTGAAAGAACAAGTAACCCTAAACCACCAGGCTGAACTAGCAGTAAGAAAGGAGTAGCAATACAAAAATGTGGCTATCATAAGCTGTAGTTCTGGTTGAGTATTTAATCCATCTTCATCCTTATTGATGATGTAGTCCTATATTTGTGAGAACCAGTGTGGTTTAGTGGTTTGAGTGCTGGGCTATGACTGTGAAGACCATGGTTCGAATCCCTGCTCGACCATGAAAAGCCCCTGGGTGACCTTGGGCAAGTCACACTCTTAGCATCAGAGGAAGGCAAAGGCAACCCTCTCTGAACAAATCTTACCAAGAAAACCTTGTGATAGGTTCGCTTTAGGATCGTCTTAAGTTGGAAACTGTGTGAAGGCACAGGACAACAACAATACTTGTCTACTCAAAGGGGTCCATTGGAAGAGCCTTTTTAAAAAACCTTTTAAATTGTACATGCTGCATCCTGTAAGTTGCTGGAAAGCCTGGCCGGAGGGTGATTGTCATAGGTTCTGTATTCTTTCACTACTCTTGTTTAGACACACAGGGTTCACTCTCTTCTTTTTAGTCCCGCCACCTCTCCTCTCCTCCTGACCCGAAATCAGAGGTAGATATTGAAGGAGCCCACTGGGATCTACTCTTGCCACTGCTAGTGCTTTTTTCTTTTCCTCAATAGACATATCCAGAATGGATGATAGATGGTTTTGACCTTCTTCCTCCATCCCTCCACTGCCTTCAGACCCTTCCTGAAGCCGACTCCACTTGCTTGGACAAGATTATTGTTATCGCTGCGTTGAAGCAAAAAAGCACTTGGGGATCTAGCTTCAATTCTCCACTGAGCCATAAATCCCACTAGGTAATTTTAATCCAATTCCTCTCTTTCAGCTTGACATAACCCACAAAGATGTTGTTAAGATAAATTTGGGAATGGGAGGGCCACAACATGTCATTAAACACACTGGTAGATGTGTTGGATATAAAAATTCATAGAAATGAGAGCATCAGGATCCACCTCTAGGTCCCGGGCTCAGGCCAGGGATGCTCCTAACCTGGCAATCCCTATACCCAACCTTTGATCCTTCATTTATAGCCCCAGCCAACTTGGCCAACAGTCAAGGAATTGTGGGAGCTGAAGTTCAGAACATCTGGAGGACCAAAGGCTGGGAACCACTGGTCTATGCTCACCATCAGCAGCAACATATATCCATAGTCAAAAACAGTCAACATACTTATTTTTAAAATTTCTGCACCACTTCAAATGAATCTCTTTTTTCCTCCCAAGACAGCAAATTGAATGAGGAAGGAACTGACCATTCTATCACCCACCCTTTCTTAAGAAAGGGAATTGTTCAAATGGTTTTACTAGAGAAGTGCTGAGAATAATAAAATATTTTTGACATTATTTATTTGGCTTAGCTATTTTTGTTTATTTGGGTTCCCAAATATAGATGCTTACAGCCTTTGGCTAGAATGCCCCTGTGGCCAGCTCTGCCATAAATGGTTACCTGTACAGACCAGCATGTAATGCCATCACCAGATGACTAGGGCATAATGCCCACTTTTACATACGGCATCATTGCAGATGATGGCTTATAGCTGACTTCCAGTAGGATGAAGTCCCATTTCTGTTTCCAAGTATGCCTTTTTGAAAGGAGACTGAAAGAAAATGTTGTGTTTATGCAGCTTTGGTGCCCAGCCTCATTGGTTGAGGAGTGGTGTGGGAGAGGATTAAAATCAAAAGCGTGCTAAGGCAATCTGTCCAAAGGTACATCATACCTACTTTTGTCATTCATTTAGATAATATCACAAAGGCAAACTGGAGAATTTATGTAAACATATACTATACAGTACATCAGCCACAGGAAACCAAAAGAGAAAAAACCGAACAAACCCAACAACCCTGTAATTCTTTTCTTTCTGTATCGATATTCTTTTAATTGAAAGGGGATGCTTGGTAGTATAGTGGTTGTGTTTTTACATTTCTTTCTTTCCTTTAATCAGAAAAAGGATGTAATAATGTAGCAAGAAAAATGAGAGACATAGAGAGAAAGAGAGTGAGGGAGACTTCATGAAAGCAAAGGTAAATTTGTAGAAACTTTGAAAATATAAAATATAAAAAATGTACAGGTTGTTTTTCTCCTAGGAAAACATGTTGAAAAGATTTTTTTCCTCTTGTATTTTAAAATTTCTTTACAAAAAGTTAAGGCGAAATATCAACTGTGCCAAACTTTCACAAATGTAATCCTTTCTGCCTATAGTTCTTGCTTAAAGTATTTTTTTTCCTGTGCTGGAATTAAAGATAATCATGGTACAGGTTAAGCAGATATATAAACCTAAGCTCTTGAAGGCTGTATCTCCAAGAAGCTCTAGGGACTGAAACTGCCACAGGATTCACCTTACAATTCCCAGATTTCTTTTTTAAAAAATAATTATTATTGAAGTTGGATAATAAAACTGGCACAAAATGTGTAATCTAGATGATTACTGGCCATTAACTCACATTATGAAACCACTTTCTGTGTCTTTGATTGATGGGTCTCTTTGTTTTCTACCTGTACTTTCCATCACTTTAGTTTCTGGAGGTAAAGCAGAGTGAGTGAAAAAATAAAAATAGTTTGAAATGTAGCGATTTCCTAACAGTATGTACTGTACTAATCTTGTTGCTCCTGTTCACATGTGGTTTGCGCCATCCATTTTCATGTGGAGAACTCAAACCGTAATCTGACATTGAAATCAATGGGCCATCCTCTAACAATCTGGAACATATTATTTTAATTTTGCTCCAAAAAATTAAATAAGATAAAATCAAAACAAGTCTTCTCTCTACTGCACAAGCTTATAAGACCTTGTGTTCATTTTGGGATGATGTTTTGGGTAAGTTTTCCAAAAATGTCACTTGCAGAAAATGGTATTTGCACATAATAATACATTTTGCACAAAAACCATTGTATTTTTTAAAAATCTCTTTTTGTGCAAAACATTGCCTTTTTCAAAAACTGCAATGATTTTGCACAAAATTGTATGTCAAAGAAGCACTGGTGCTTTTGCTCCATCACAAAGGCAAAAAGGTCTCGTGGCAATTCACAATATTTTTGGTGGGATATCTAAACAGGTCATCTTTTCTTATCATGGCATTTGGAAATACGATTTATATCTCTACAATACCAGAATCATTTCAAGGTTGGGATGATAGGCTCCATATTCACTTATTTAAATGCAGCTCCATATTCACTTATTTAAATGCACTTTACATTTTTAATGGAATTTTGGACTGCAGATTTAGGTTGGAACCTAACTGAATACTGATAACTCTATCCTATGCTCTGCCCTGTGACGCGACTATTGATGGATCCAATATGTTTAGTCCGGTAGGGAGAGAGTTGAGGTGTGCCAACAAATCTTTCCTGGAGCATTGCAGATTGGTGCACAACCCAACAGAACAGTGGTTCCCAACCTGTGGGTCGGGACCCCTTTGGGAGTCAAATGACTCTTTCATGGGGGTTGCCTAAGACCATTGGAAAACACCTATTTAATTACAGTTATGCAGTAGCAACGAAAATAATTTGATGGGTTTGGGTCACCACAACATGAGGAACTGTATAAAGGGTCGCAGCATTAGGAAGGTTGGGAACCACTGCAATAGAACATTTGTGTAAGAATATCTCAGGTACCTCCTCATGTAAACTAATAAAAAGCCCATCCACTTTGTGAAGTGCTCATTCATAAAAGTATAAAGCTTCTATAAGAGTCTGGCCCATAGCAGGGATAGGATGCAGACAATGTTAGTTGAGATGTAGATGAAATCATGACTAACTTTGGACCAGACCAGACCAGCGCTAAAAGCTGTATATTTGTATTTGTTTCAATTTTGGAAATTTGACATGTGTCACAGTTTTGTGGGGAAAAGTCAGAGATAACTATCATCATCATCATCATCCATTGATTTTAATTTATTCCATTGATTTCAATGAGGTTTAAGTTTGATTAAATTAGTCTGAATTCAGCCCTTTAGAAAAATATCAAACTGACGGGCTCAAATTCTTTTGGAAGAAATTGGGACAGCAGGGATAAATCTCTATATATCTTGAGAACCGCCTGTTGGGTTCAGTCAAATGTAAATATGCTTAACTTCAGTTGAATCGTTTCTGCTTTTTCCAGAAAATTATTGTGCTTAAAAAAGAACTAGTCTTTTGACAAATATGAAAGACTTCATTTTAGACAATATTATAAAAATAGGAGTTTATCTGGTTTAACCTTGGCATTGGCAAATCTATGTTGCTGGACCATTAAGGACATTATTAAAATATAAACATAAATCAGTGAAAATCAGTTTTCTGTTGTATCCGATAAAATATCTAATTCTTGTGCTCTGTTTCTAACCTCTAAGGATTAAACTTTGTGATGCCCTCACTTCTTTCATTAACTTTGTATGGATCACAGTTTAATGCTGAATGAATGAAATTGCTGTAAGCCATCAGTCTTATTTTATTAACCTGGAAACAAATACCTAAACAATAGTAATACACAGGCTAGTATGATAGTGAGAGCTGTAGCTGCACATCACATTCTGCTTCCCCTTCACTGAATATTAAATGGAAAGCTGGAAATGCTGCCCAGGATGCATAATATCAATAAATCCTTTGGTTCTGTTGTTAGGTTATATAAAGGATATTTTAACTTAGGAGGATGTTGAATTGATTCTGATAATAATAACAGTAGCAATACCTGAAATTACAAGATGGTGGAAAACATGAGTTTCCTAATAAAATGGACCTTATATGGATATGGAAAATATGGAGTGTGTTACACTAAAAGAGGATGGGCATCATAAGGACCTCCAAATGTCATGGGAGAGCAGCCCCCAGCATTCTTTACCACAGGCTATGCAGGCTAGGACTGCTGGGATGTGCAATCTAACAACATCTGGAGATTGGATAATTCCTATCATGCATTAAAACAAACAAACAAACAAACAACCCACAGAAGGGAACTATTGACAAGTGAAGAGGAGCCATTATCAATGAGTGTAACAAATGCAGGGGGCAGTAGGATATCTTTGGCTGCAATCCTCCATGCTCTTATCTGGCAGTAAGACCCTTTGAACTTAGACTTATGTCTGAATAGACAACTATAGGATTACACTGGTAATCTCTTTGTGCCACTATAAATCCATTTTTAACTGTTCACTGATTTCTGAATATGTGATATTTCCAAGCATTCATTTGAAAGCCATATACTCTATTAATAGAAACGAGTGAGAGACTCCATTCCACAACAGTGTGGTCTACCTTTTCAGGGCTGTGATCCCAAGCATGTTATGCTAAAGTAATTTTAACTGAACACAAATGCAACATACTACTAAGTAAATGTGTTTAAAAGCAAACTGTGGTATAATCTTGCAATCTTGTAAATCACACTGTGTTTGTTTTAGTATTCCTTACATGAAACGTTACTGTGCAGTGACATCTTCCATAATGGCACAGAAAGAAAAGAGTTCAGAGCACAATTTTTTGTTCTACATAATGTTTAAAGCTAACTGTTGATACAGTAAAAGCACCATCCAAGAGAGAACAGGTACACTGCTGTCAGTTTACAAGACGACTTGACTTGTGTTTATTGTCTTTCCAAAGACTTATTAAATTTCTCCTTGGCTGAAGTTATTTTAATGCCACAGGAGACATGGTTTCTAATTTGAATGTAACGCAGACTGCTATCAGTCAGGAATTTCTCTTCAAGAAGAGCAAGAGGGGCACACATCCTAGGTGGAGTCACCGTAGTCGAGATATGGATCAGTTATTTTTCATCAACCTCATAGTGGATTCACCCATCCATTAGCTGCACTTTCCAAAATCCATTCATCTGTTGAATGTTCATGTGAAGTACCTTGAGGAAGATCACCTATCACCTGTAATAACCACTGCCCAATCTTGATTTTACACGAGCAAAGGCTTGTTAGAACACACCCATAAGGGCTTCAAATGAAAATGAAGATGGAAAAAGTAAAACTCTACAGGTATAAAATTTGTCACACATTAATTGATCAAAAATTATCATAATGGGCATCAACGTCACCCATGGAGAACATGGCAGTCAGCTCTAGGCTCTTATAGTCAGTTTTTTGCCCATCTTTTGAAATTTTACTGTGGGGAGAAGTGAACACTAAAACAGAATATATTTGATGTTATTTGAATATGGGGTTTCCTATAACCCTCAGTCATCCTGCACTACAGTGCTCCCCTCAAGACTCAGGTTTAGTTGCAAAATTCACAGAAAGGTTGGCCTACAATGCAGGCATTAGGAATGGAAACACTAAGGGGCTGTACAAACAGCTCCAAACGGCAGTCTCCAGCTGCCCCTTCATCAGCCAGATTGGGGCTGTGGCAACCGCACTCTGCAGCTCCAATCCAGCCTTTCCAGGGTGTCATAGCCACAGCACCGAGGCTATATGGCGCTCCTTCAGTGCTGCGTCATGCGGACGCAGCTCCGGAGGAGTGCCATGATGTCATGTGCCCTATGGAGCAGTGCACGGCATCACAGTGCCCTGAGAGGTGGAGTAGGGGTGTGCGTCATATGGACGCGATGCCTCAACTCCGCCCCCAGGCCGGCCATAATGGCTGGTCTGAAGAGCCCCTAAGTTCCCACATGTACTGCAGATATAATCCAGTTTGATACCACTTAACTGCCCTGGCTCAGTGCTAGGGAATCCTGGGAATTGTAGTTTATTGTGGCACCTTAGCACTCTGACAGAGAAAGCTAAATGTCTTCCAAAACTATAGTTCCCAGAATTCTCTAGCACTGAGCCAGGGCAGTTAAAGGAGTCTCAAACTGGATTATTTCTGCAGTTTTGGACCTATTTGAAAAATATTCAAAAATAATTTAAAAATGTGTTTCTTCAGTGTTGGGAAACTCAGATCTGGGAAAACCTGTACTGATGAGAATCTTCGCAATTTGGGACTTATTCTGCACAAAATTCACACTGCATTTTTTGGTGAATTTTGCCCCTAAGGGGCGGTCTGCAGCCACCTCCATCTGTGTTGGATTGGGGCTGTGGCAACTGCACACTGTGACCCCAATCTGGCCATTCCAGGGCAAAAAAGGGAGCTACAAAAAGTGGCTCCTTTTTGTGCCCTGGAAAGGGCACAATAGCCATGGCACCATGGCTTTAAGGCACTCCTTTGGTGCTGTGTCATGTGGATGCAGTGCCAGAGGAGCATTGTTATGCCACATGCCATGTGGAGTGGTGCATGGCATCACATCGTATGGATGCCACCCCTGACTCCACCTCAGGCCAGTCTTAATGGCCGGTCTGCACAGCCCCTAAGTCCCCAATTATACAATTTTCTGCACAAGAAACAGCATTTTCTGCTTGGGAATAATGTTTAGAAAAGGTTGCTTTCTGCACAAAAATATCACATGTGAATTTTGCACGGAATAAGTACCAAACTGAAAATAGTCTGACATTCCTGCAGCAGAAAGAAGACTGCTAAAATTACTTGTTGTTTTCTTCAAGCATGAAATTAGCACACACTTATATCCATAGAAGGTATTCTATAACCTTACTACCTGCTCCACTGAAAAAGTCCTCTTATTTCAGCTACTTAGCCTATATCGCTTTTAAAATGACCAATGAATAGGTAGGAGAAAAAGAAGTCCTAATAAATCTATTGGCTTTTGAGTAGGGTACCGTTTCCTTCCAGCTAATATAACATACTGTACAAGTAGGATGTCCCATACCATTTTCAGCAAAACCATGATGGAGTGAAACAGAAGGAACCTACTGTCATTGTTAGCTGCTTGGCCTCAGTCAGGAGAAAGTGAGATGTCTTTCATTGGGGAGACTGGAATTTATTGGGGTTAGAAAACACCCCACAATTTAAAGAGTGTATATTTCATTTTATTTTAATTTATCTGGTTTTTAATTCCTTCCCTTATTTTATTGCTATTCCCTCTTCTGGCCCTATGTAGTTGAATGGGGCACACTAGATTTTGCAAACACAGACTTTGGGACATTTTTAAAACCCACAACACACCAGAATCCTCTTTAGGCCAAGGAAATACTTCAAAATTTAAATGATGTGTTTAGCCTGATGAAAGAGAGTTGGAGCTTAAAACGTCCCTAGGGTTTAGTGCAGGTACTCTCTAGATGTTGTTTGTCCACAGTATCTATCATCCCTGACCATCAGTCATGCTAGCCTTGGCTGATGGAACTGGAGTCCAAAACCATCTGCAAAGCCATGGCTTTCCATCACTCAGGGTTAAAAGAAATTTCACAATCAAATAATGGTCAAATCTTCCATATAATGTTCCCATTTCTCCACAGTGAACAAAGGATAGAGACACAGCATGTGAGCCAAAGACCTGCTCTTGTTCTCTCTTGAGGGCCAATCTTGGGGAAATATAGTGTCTGAATATGCCAAATGAGAAAAAGCAGGCAATGTGCTTACCCTTGATTTTGTTCCTTTGTGTGATTCACAGAACATTTCTTTTTGATGAAATAGAGAAAACTAGTGTTTTGCCAAAGTTTTACAAATAAACAAGTAATATTTGGGAAGAAATATGAGTCACTTTAGATAAATGAAGTCCCAGTTATCTGGATTTCCTATCATGATTTGTTTTAGAAGCAGGGTCTGGAAAGTTGCTCAGACCGATGCAAGAAGCCAATGTCTCAACTTGACCTATTCTTTTGGGAAGGTGGGTTTCTCTTTTCTACTTGAAGAACTGCTCTATGAATGCTTAAAGACTGTATACTTCAAACCAACAGATCTTGCTTCTCAGGAAGCCATGGACATCTTTGTTTGGCTCTCCAATTCATAGAATCAAAAGTGACACCCACCACTTTTATATGAAACTTATTTGATAACTTGAGCATTGGATTCTTCTCCCCTGGAGAAAAAAAATGTACACTTTTCTGACAGTTTCTGTCTCTAGGAACAGTTTCAGATTCTATGATCGTTATTGTGGGTACATATTCTAAGTAAACAACAAAAGAATACTTCACATTCCATGGTTGCAGCAAGCAGGCACATATGTAGGGCACTGTTACTTAAAGGCAAGTCATTAAAATCAGTGCCTACATTTAAGTTGTGGCACCCGCTGGATCCCATTTTCATGACATGTTTATTTCAGTTTGAATGTAGGGAACAGATGCACAATACTGTAAGCTGGAAGATTTAGACAAGGCCAAAAACAAATTAAAATAATAATAAAAAACAAAACAAAAACAAAAGTGAACCACCACTGTAGGTGAAAATCAAACCAAAAAACACTTTTTAGTTGAACATGACTGTTATTTTCTGTGTCACAAAATAAACACCAAGGCTGTCATCCAAGACAAAGCTGCATGCATACCAGTCCCACTGAAGCTAACAGTATTGCCCACACTGAAATCTGTCCAAATAGGAGATATTTAGCAAATGCTACTGCTAAGAAACATCAGTGCTTCTCAATGAAGCTTGTGTGAAGCTTCCCATTGGAGGCTCTAGGAAAATGAAAGGAGGTTGCATAGCAGCAGCACTTGTTGGGATGAGTTTAGAAAAATCCCTATTGGGCTTCAGTTCCTAGAATCTCACAACTGGCATGACCAGGGATCATGCTAGCTAGGGATGTCTGGGAGCTGTAGCCCTAAAAGAAACTTTTCGAAGCCCTGGTTGAGCCTACTCTTTGTGACCCCCCATCTCCCTCTCCCTCTGTTCCTTGTGCTCTTTCTTCTCAACCTTAGTAGATTTCCTAGAACTTTTCTGAGAGCAAACCTTATTGAACAGCTTCCAGAGTTCAGAAAAAAAAACAAGTTGTAAAATCCATGGTGGAAGGAAGGGCCTGAATTTTGTGATATCAAAACAACATGATGACCAACTGCCCTTGCCCCAGTAAAAAATAAAACCTATTTATTATTATTATTTTTAAAAAAAGAACATTAAAATGCAGTTTAAGGCTCACATGGACGTGACACTTAAAAGAGTCCTGCAAAATCCTTGGAGGCTGATCACACTTGCTTGATATAGAAAAACAATTCTTCATATACATTTATATGTTTCATAAATATATGCAATACATAAATATGCATATATCAACACACATCCATTTATGCATATTCATATATTATATATAGATAGAGATAGATCTGTTTCAAACATGAAAGTGTTTCTGTGTATGTGTGTTTACTTTCATTTTTCTCTCTCACCCTTAAAAAACAAACCTAAAACAGTGCATTTGGTGAGAAATCATACTTTCCAGGATTCATCTCCCTTGAAGAACTAGAAAAAACAGAGCAACCCAACTGCAAGGCAATGGAGGCAGTCACTTCCAGTTCACAGTATTGCAGTTAGAAAAAAATACAGTGAGGTCTAAGGGAGTGATGGAGCACGAGCTGCTCGGAAGAAGAGGAAGAAAGGAAGAGGTGGTCACATGACAATACAGCACTGACAGCGCTTTTTCTTTTCTGTACCTGGGATTTTTTCCATTGGGAGACTTTCCTCTTTCCCCTCTGGTGAGGAGGGCTCTGTTGTGTCCGACAAGGGTCTCCCAGAAACCAGCTCAGCAGCATTCCCATCCATGGTGGACACATCAGTCACCGTCTTCTCCCGTAATGACTTTTCATCATCTTCATCAATGAGGACCAGTTCGGCCTTGATTGTCTCATCGTAGCCCAGCACCTTTTTTGTCTCATCTTCATCGTCAATATTTTGGTAACCCATAAATATCATTGTTACTGGGTGGTCGGTGCTGGCTTCGGGAACTTCATCCCCAGAGAGTTTTGCTTGGTGTCGAGGATTCCCGGAATGCCTTTTGCTAGGTTTGCGCACCATCTCTAGTTTTGCTTCCTTGAAAAGAATCTGTTCCTTTGTGTGGCTGAGGGTCCCATCTGCTATTGATACAGTCCCTCCTTTAATGCCTGATTGTCCGGCCTTCTGAATAAGTTCATCTACATCCTTTGAGCTTAACTTATGCACTCCATTTTCTACCACTGTGCCTCCAGAGTGCATCTCATAGACTACTTTGGTACCATCATCATAGACTTTGATTCCTCTTTGATGGGCAGCCTCTAGGCCAATGGGGGATGTAGAGAGAATCTTGGTCTCTCCTGTCTGTTTGTCTTTCTCCACATTAATTTCCATGCTGTATAAAGCTTGAATGGAAAGAAGAGAGGAAGTGCATGTTACAACAACAAAAAGCATGTGAATGGTTAATTGCCAAACAGACAAGCAGACAACTGTTCCCCCAAAGAAGCTGTTCCCTACAGTGCCAAGCAGTCTAGGTTAGAAATGTGGTGGATACTACAAAGAGAAGCAGTTGTTATTCTAGATCAGTCAATGCAACTGGTGCTAGTCATACTTTCAGAACGGATAACTTCCTCACATTATCTGTGTTAGGTGTAACAAACAAAGAAATCTACAACCTTGTCTCCATCGGGAATGTTAAGGCCTATGTCCATGCCCATTATGCAAGCTTTGGCTGCAGTGCTGACAATCAGCTGGTTCACACCAGCTCACCCAAACAGGTTATTAAAATTTGTCAGGTTTGAAGAACCACCTATGTGTGGGCAGAAAATTGCTGTGTCTCCCCCTGACTAGAACATGCTTTGATTCATTCCCAGCAGCTCCCTCCGGCAACAGCAGCCACAGCAAGCCAAAGCTTTCCCATCTAGCCTTGGCTCTGTCACAGCAGCCACCAGGAATAGCTAAGGAAGAGGAGAAAAGGAGTCAGTTTCTGCTTTGCAGGCAGTCTCCTTGGGGGAAGAAAATTCAGGCAAGAAAGAAGAAAGGAGGAAGAGCAACAGAGAATGACAGTGAGAGTGAGAGGAAAAGTCATCTGGAGAGCACCAGGCCCCGATCCCCCCAGTCCCCTCTGTGGCAGGCAAGCACACATCCACATACATTTTTCCAATGATGAATCATATAACAATTAAAAACTTTTGGTTAACATGTACACATTTGGGCAGAAAATAGATAGAACCGGTTGTTAATTCTTTTGAACTGCATAAAGCACTGAGGGTCATGTGGGAATGTCCAGTGACACAGAGAATATCTTCAGCAGTTTCAGAGGTGCCTTCAGGTGTTTGTCACTGCCACAGAAAAGTCCTTTGTAGCCCAGAGCCTTCCAGATAGGTTGCATTACAACTCTTATCTACCTCTACCCAACACACTCAATGGTCATGTATGGTAGGCCATTGGGATTTGTTGTACAACATTTCTGGAGGGCACTGGGATTTGGAAGGTGCCATTTCACATCCACATCAGGATGAGCTCCTCTATAGCATCCAAAGATGGAGATTTATAGCTTATAGCATCACTGTTAACAAGGATCAAGGAGTGTGGATATATTTTAACCCATATACCAATGTATAGATAAAAGCAGGGTGTATGTTATGTGATTTTGCAAGTGTGCAGAGAAACTGCAGGATGCGGTACAGTTTGCCAGGAATTTCATCTTTAATTAACAAAGCAATGTATAGCTACAGAAGAAATAGGGATGGTGTCAATGTGTTCTGGCACAATCTCAGAAGCCAAAACAACTTCACAAAAAGAATTCTAATAGTCAGGTGTTAACTTCAGTGCCCTATATAGGATCTTATTCTATCACCAACTGAAACAGATCTATGCAAATGAAGGAAGTAATGTAAACCTTCTTGGGCTACTCAGTTTGAGCTAACATATATAGTATACATTATACACAACCCTGCTTTTAGAATGTTGAAGTATAAATGGCTCCAATGGCTCCTAATGCCTAAAGCAGAAGGTGGCTTGAGGAGTCATTTGGTCTAACAAAGAAGAATAGCTTCTAATAGAATTATAAGTTATGTTTAGTTGTGTTTAGGCCAAACAAAACTACTACAAATTGTATGTCTTTCATGCAAGTTTGCCTGGTAAACATATAAAAATCCTTCTCAAGAAAAAAAGTAGACTGTTTCATTTCTGTCATGGAGAAAAAGAAAGGTTGGGAACCACTGCCTTACACAAATGGCTAAATCCCCTGGTACCAATGGGGATATTTTAATCTAAGCATTCTAGTGATGTGGAGCAGGGCACAGCTTAGATTCTTTTGCAGGGGGAAGAGGTAAATCTCTCAGTGCCCTGTATTTCACCGCATCTTTTAAAGAAAAACCTGTGCATAGTTACATTCTATCTTAAGTGAATTCTATTTTAACTGGCTATTGTCAGCCAAAGCTCACTGAATTTGGCTTACTTGTGTACACAGAATCAGACTGTAAACTACATTCTAAAAGCAAATAAGTTAATAAATTGGTATAAGAAAGAAAGAATAGAAAGAAGCATTTGTCACAGGCATGCTCATATGTTTGAAAGAGTAGTGATTTGCAGTGGACTAGGTTGCCTGTGATCTAGTTTGTAAAAGAAAACATCTTGCCTTTTCAATGGATTTAACTAACATGTCAAGGAAGGATAATGACTACTTGTGCATTCACAACCAGTTGTGGGTGATTTTACTGTGCTGTTTCATGAGAATTTCAATCCAGATGGACACAATGAATGCATTCAAAATACCTTGACCCAACACAAAACTCTCAGAGCTTGGAAAGGTACTTTATAAAAGAAGTAATTAGTTGCAGTTAAAGCCCCTCCAGTAGTTAGTTACTATTTTCAACTTTCTGAAAATGTGTTACTTTTGGAGAACTAAATAAATGGTTGCTTTCTAAAAGTCACTTTTAGTTACTTAGGGGCTGAATAGACAGGCCAAAATAAAGCTGCTTCGGGTCACTTTGGAAGTATGCTGTTTAAATGATGCATGCATCCTAAGAGGCCAGACGTCCCGCCAAAGCCACGCTCCAGTCCTAAGGATTGGAACACAGCTTTGGTGCAGCTTCTGGCCTCTTAAGATGCATGTGTCATTTAAATAGCATACCTCCAAAATGACCCGAAGCAGCTTTATTTTGGCCTGTCTGTTTGGACCCCTGGTTGTTTAACATACTATAAGTCACAGGTCTGTGGTATAAAACACCTTTCCCCTCTCATTCACACTGCCACCATCTCCATACCCACAACATTATAAGAGGCAGATACACAAGGCACAACACAAGCCAGCACTTGAACCATGGGATGTTCTCGTCCACCACTCAGTGAAGTCACACCATGCAACTTTAAAAGTAAACAAAAAGATGCAATTGCACCACAAAGGAGCAAAGTTATTCTCCATTAACTTACAATAGTAATGTAATGAAGTTATGCATTTGTTATTCCAAGCATTCTGCTGTGCTCATTGGTATGATAAAGGATTTGTTGTTATGTGTCTTCACATTTACTCGGACATAGGGTGAACTTACCATAGGGCTTCTTGGCAAAACCTATCGAGAGAGTTTGTCATTGCTCTTCCATGTGGCTCAGAGCGGGGGACTTGCCCAGCATCAACCAGTGGGTTTCCATGGCTAAGCAGGGATTTAAACCATGAGCTCCTAGAGTACTAGCACAACACTCAAACTGCTGCACCATGCTGGCTACTGAAGATATATTAAGCAACATGGTTTTAATTGGTTTATTTGGTCTAGCAGGGGCTACCTAATCTATGTTGGTGTTGGCTAATTTCTGTATTCTCAGTGGCATATTATTGGCTCTGTAAAAAAAGACAGCATCACCAGGAAGGAAAGATGTTTGAACAGTTATGTCTTTACAGATTCTGATATATACTGCTCTGATCTGCACATGCTGGAATAATGTATTGTTCAGGATGTGGCTATTCCACCAGAATTTGCACTTTCAAATTTGCACATTCAACTCAAGCACTCAGTTTGGGAACAGTTCTCAGCTCGACAATATATATTTTAAAATGTGCATTTTGAGATAAAACATATTTGGAGTGCTTTTAGATAAAATAGGTTCAGAAGTTTGCATTTTAAGAGAAAACATATTTAGGAATGCATACTCAAACATGGGTTGTAACATCAATATTATTTCTTTTGAACTGCAGATGAATGCCAAATAAAATGGATTTATGAGTGAACACTTGAGAAATTGACATGGGTTGGAAATACAAAGACGCTCCCATTCCTATCTAGCAGTAAGGTGTTTACAGATACAGAGGAGAGGCAGCAAAAAGGTGGATTTCCTGAAAGAGTCCTGTGTGTGATGTAGAAACCCTGCAGTGAGGATAAAAAATTCATATGAAGGCATCCAATTTCTCTTCCTTAAAAATGAAACTGTGAACAGTTTTGATAATATATGTGGCAGAGGCACTGAAAGAAGCAAGGTAAAACCACTTATGGGACTAGATCCAACTGTTGCAGGCCAACAGTTAGCAACTGCTGTTCTACAATTTGCACAGTGTGTTCCATAATACAACAAACAGTTTCTGGATTAGACCAGATGATCCACACTCTCTTTTGAAGCCATTATCATGAAGCTATCCAGATGACCTTGGGAAACTTACAAGTGAGGACATGAGGACAGCAAATGTTCTCTCTTGTTTGTCCTCAACAGAGCTTGGAAAGAGTTTTGGGAGAGGGGCTACAATTCCCAAAATCAGCCAGGATATATGACAACTATCCTTGTTGGTCAAGAGATTCTGGGTACAATTCCCTCTGGAGAGCAATGTTGAATCTGACCCATCAGTTGTGTGAGTCCATTAAACTACATCATGTACCATACCACCAGGTCAACATCACACTGTGTGAGCCACCCTCTGTATCACAAACTGAGCACTCATTTTGTATATTTCACATGTAATGTTGCAGTCGTACATCCATTTACATTCCAGGACTAAGTCACTTTAGTGAGAGTCACTTTCTAATATACCTTCTTTGTATTCTTAAGACTGCAGCCTAAGTATCATAAAAATCATTCATGTCAAAATTTTTACTCACGCTTAAGATAAATGTTTTCAGACCAAAATATATATTTTAAAAAATAACTTTCTACTGTAATAAGGTTTTTGTCACCCACTGCCCAAAATTCAGCTTCTTTGACTATATACTGCCCCCAGTCTTTTTTCACAGTTTTCTTCATATTTATCATTGCATTTTCTGTAAAATTATGTTCTCAACCAGTTGTGTGGAGGAAGAGTTGTAAGCAGGAATTGTGAGGTCCCTTATTAACCCACTGTTTATATTACATTTTAGATAGACGTAGCCATGTTATTAAGACCCCAACCCTTTTGTCTATGTTTTTTCCTTATGTGGAGACAGAACAAAGATCTCTCCACTAACTTGAATAAACTCTAACAGAGACATACTCTTTTTCGTACATATAAAACTACAGTCATGACTTCTGATTCACAGGGGATATGTTCTGGCCCCCCCCCCCCCCCGGAATCGGAAAAAGTGCAAATATTGGAACCCCATTGTTTTTAATGGCCGCACGCTTCTGCACACATGGCATTTTGTGCCTCCTGGCTTCCCATCCATAGAAATTCAAAACTACAAAGGGGAAGTCAGTGAATTCAAAGGAATAACTGTACATGAAATTCTGGAATTCATATTCAAAACAAATAAATGAAATGCAATAATTTGTATTCAGTTGAAAGAAAGAAAAAAAAGAAACCGAGAACTACCCAATCTATTAATTTTTCACAATATTTTTAAAGACAGATTAAGTTATACTGTATAGTTTTGGGGGTATTGCTGCACACAGTGGTATCGTCCCAGTCCTCAGCCAATGAGATTGTGGGCTCGTAGGCATAAAAACAATAATCCATTTAGTGTTGATGAGACTTGGGTTCTTTTGGATTCTACCCCTCGAAAGAGTTGGACATCTTTGTGTTCTGTCTGTTTCACAATTGTTTTTTCAAACACTTGAAACATCTATTATGTCTGAAAACAAAGACATTTAGATTCAATTTTTTTGCTTCAAATCTACATTTGGGTCTTTGTATGAAGACTTGACAGAGAGTCATTTTCATTTTCAGGTGTTTCTAAGAGAAAGCTATATTTAATGTTGCTGCTATTTTTGGCATGCCTGTCACTGAGTTTCATTGAGATCTATGACATGTAGGCTGCAGTTCTACAAACACTAACTTTGTATCAAGCGCCATTAAATGCAATGGAACTTTGAAGTAAAAGAAGTACAGGATGAAGTTTTTAGACCTTTCTTTGTGCCCATGACTTCTGATTTCAGTGATACCTTATCATGCCTTAATCTTTTTTCTTGCACTCACAGACATTTACTATTTCTACAGTCAGGCTGATGTTAAAGTTTGCATAATAAGCTTACCACAAATGGTCCTCCTGCAAATATTATTGAGCAGGCAGAAAAAAATGGCTTAGTGTTCCTGTTTGGTGGTTTATATGCATGTCTGAAATGTCTTTTCTCTCACATTAACTCATTGAAGCTTTAACCATTCAATAAATAAATAAAGACAGATGAATAGATAGAAGATAAATAAATAGACAGAACATAGAGAAACATCTCTTTAGGTTGCCTGCTAGTGATGTCAAGTAATTACGTTGCTTCCTTCAACTTAAAATGCAGCTGGGTGTTAGTCCCAAGAAATCTAATGATGTTTTAAAAAGTTAAGGTATGGTCTATGGGCTGAAAGAATAAATGGTGCTCTGCTGAGACTTACCAGTTACCCTGCTTGTCCTATCTTTCCCAGGAATTGACTCTGCGGCTCGTGAATAGAGGGATGTGAGTTCGGGGATCTGGGAGTATATGTAATTTACTGCATCTGGTTGTTAGAGAACAGGAAATAGAATTAGATATAGCCTTATGGACCCCAGAGGCTTCACTGCTTAGACAGCAAAGTTCCTAACTTCTCATCCTGAACAATAGCCATCAGAAGCTTTATCCTACATAATTGGATCAAAACAAGCAAAAAGCAGAGTCATTGTGCTTTGACTGCCATTCAGTAGCTGAGCGGTGTGTGTGTGTGTGTGTGGTGGGACAGAAAGGCCAGATGACTAAAATATTTTTAGTTGTGTGCACACAAAAAACATGTCACGAGGTTCTAGATTTTATCAGGTCAGTGACCTCTGAAAATAAAAATACAACACAAACCAATCTTGCATAACATGAAGAATGAATAATGTACAACATATCTCTAGCATGAATAATAGTTTTCATTGCTAAGGTGTGAGTTCCTTCCAGTGTAGTAAAAATTATAGGTTTTTTATTCATAAGCTTTGTGCATGTGTTAATTTTCTTCTACTGTATAGCTACATGTGTTACTAAGGAGATTACTACATGTGGCTTTTAAAATGCAATTAGACCCAGAAAAAAGCAGCTTTGGTGACACCCATCACACAGTGTCACTTCTGATCTGTTGCTACTGCATTTCCCCAAGCATCATTAAGGGTTCACTTTCATTGATGGGGAAACCCAGCAAGGAGCTTTTCCCTAACTCTTTTTTCTTTTCTTCTTCTTTTTTCTTTTCTTTTTTTAAAAAAACCTTAAAGCACAGTAGCAGAGGTCTGGAACTGCACAGAAAAGTGAATATAAAAATAAATAAAAATACAATTTAAAAAATGGAACATATGTTAAGTAGGGCATAAGGCAGGAAGATGTGGTTAAGGTGGAATCAGGATGAAAACATGATGGTGGCAGTCATACAGCTGCAGAGACATGTGGTGAATCCAAACATTTGCATTGACAAGTGCAACTGCGGTGAGAATGGGGCTCATGTGGTAAAGACCTAAGTAATACTTGCATTCTGATATAGCTAGTTATATCTTCATGGGGCTTTAGTGCAGTAACATTGATTTCTTCTTCTTTTACCAAATGGGTTTTATGTAGCCTACAAATGTAAGAAAGCAGTTCTTAAACATTTTAACACAGAGAATCTTCTTGAATGGAGAAAGTCTGGCCCCAATTATCCATTCCCAGGTAGCTTCCTAACTACACTAGTGAATGTCTGCATTTGTATACTTGCCTTTGAAGACAGTTTAGAAATAACAGTGGAGAATATAGGGCTAGTTTGCTAAACTCACTGAGTAAAAAGAACACAATTATGTCAGTGTCTAAATAACTTTCAGTTAGCTACAGACATAAATCTTTATTACTGCATTTTAGCATGCAAGAACAAATATTTTCAAAAGTTTTCTCTCTGTCAAAGGAGATTCTGTGAGGTTTTGTGCATCTTTCTTTCTTTCTTTTTTGCATTGGGGACTTCTAAGTGAGAATTTTGTTTGTCTTTTGTGCAAAACCCTTGGTTTTTCATGCAGAAAGAATTGTTTTGTGCACAAAAAGTGTACTTAAGCAAAATCCTCTGGTTGTGCACAAAATGGTTTATAATGGAAAATCAGGAATCAGTTATAGCTAGCTGATGATTCTGAGAGTTGTGCTCTAAATGAGTGACTTTTTTAAAACCACTATTTAGTTTTCTACACTGGAGTGGCAACTGTGTAGTACCAGGGAAGTTAAAACATCAAAACAACAACAACAACCGAACACTGAAAAGAGAATAAAGTCAGTTGTCAAGTGAATCTCTTTGTAGAACCACAGAAAAGATTATAGCTGAAATCTTGCATTGGGAGATTTACTTCAGGCACACAGGTATGCCTGTATCTATGCCCCCCAGCTTTTAAATGATGCAGCCCATTGTAACACAGTCATTTCCATGCTGTTGGAGACCTAGGGGATCAGTGGAGACGTATTAAGGTATTTCCCTGTATCTAAAAATACTGCAACAGGTATTTGCACAGGGACCTGTGGAGTTCTTTGGACAGTCCCAGCAGATGATATCCTTTGACTTCATTCAGCTTCAAGAAAGTATATGCATCTCTGCCAGTCCCCCTACAACATGGAGATAACCATGAAAGGAGGAGGCTGCAAAATGTAAAAGGTGACCAAAATTTTGATTTTGGTCACCAAGTAAAGAATTTCAAAATTCCCAAAAAGTGGATTATGATAGCGCAAACTGGATTTATACTACCATAATTCACAAACAGGATGCCAGTCCATGTCCCTGCTCACCCACTGCCCTATTTCTGTTGGTGTGTGAGCCCAAAGAAATGTCTCTGTAGTTGATCTAAATGACTAAACAGATTCACGCAGAAGCAGCCAGTGCTTTAGGTATCCTGAACCCTGAGGTTTATGTCTTTCTAGATTACACCAGCATGTTTAATTGTGCTCAGAAACAGAAAGACAACTAATATAGTTGTTACTTGTTATCAGCTTTGGCTGATATGCCAACTGTGCCCCTTCCTATAACTGGAGGGTTTAGATGGTAGTGCATGCAGTGCTAACCTCAAGGCAGGACTTCAGCAATGTGCTCTACATTGGGCTACCTTTGTACCAAGCTGGGAAACTACAACTCGTCCAGAATATGGCAGCCAGATTGATAACGGGTACATCCACGAATGATTACATCACGCCAATCTTAAAAGCGCTCCACTGGCTGCCAATTATGTTCAGGGCAAGATACACAGTGTTGGTTATTACCTTAAAAGCCCTACATGGTTTTGTTCCAGGTTACCTACAGGGTTGCCTTCACCCATTCAATCTGCCCTGTGCACTCAGGCCCTCTGGAAAATGGACCTTTTTTGTATTGGGGACTGGCAACAGTTTCCCAGAGGATTTTTTCATCTGCTTCCCCCAGACTGTGGAATGACCTGCTGGAGGAGATATGACAGCTGAAAATACTGACTACTTTTAAAACACTACTAAAGACATATCTCTTCTGGCAGGCCAACTCAGTCAATTTTAAATCATTACTTTTAAATTGGTATATTATATGAGCATATTTAATGGTTTTACAGTATTGTATTTTAACTGTTGGTTTTATGTGTTATTTTTAATTGTGTTTTGTATTTTAACATGTTGTACCTTGAGCCTTATTATTATTATTATTATTACATACAGATTGCACTGGCAAGTGGAGCTCCTCGGTTGGCCTTCTCTGGTGATATGGCTTGTGCACTTTGTGGCAGTCAAGGTAAGGATTAACCAGGTGGGCAGCAACAGTAGATGCTAGGAGTTGACCCCTGCTCTTGCATGACTAATTCCAGGGTTCCAGAATTGTTTTGAGGCAGCTTGGGTGCCATGCCACCATCATTGCACCAAGGCATTGCACTGGTGGGACCTTAGGTTTTCTAAATGGCTCCAGAATGAGGGCAGGATATTGGGCCTGCCAACAGTTCTCTCAGCACTGATGCTGGCCATTTTCTCCCTGGGAGTGGTGTCCAAATCCAGGTTTATAAACAACCCATCTCTCCAAGGGAGGCTCTCTTAATCATGTAGCCTACCCTTCCTTGTGCTCAGCTGACTAGTCATCCTTTCAGGCATGAATGATAAAGGCATCAGGCTTCAGGGCGAACTTGGTCATGTGTAACATCAAGTCTTTCCAGGTGCTGCCAGTATGCCTATTAGAAGTTTTAAAACTTCATTTTCAATGGTGCTTTCTGTTCTGACAAGGCTACGCCAATGGCAGCTCAACATCCTGTTTAGCCTTTGAACATTTTAGCACATTTCTGGTAGAGTGCCTGTGACCAAAAATGAGCAACTATGTGATTAACTACTTTTGGAATAATTTCTTATTCACAGGGATTAAAGGAACTCCTGCAGGCCATACCATGTGGGTAGCTTTCATGAGTTGGGTGTTCCCTTAGCCCATGAAAAACAAGAGGGGGAAGAACCCTTTAATACCCTTATGGATGGATTGGACATTACCACAGGGGATGTACCACCTCCTACAGGACAACTAACAGATGCTCCAGACTTTAGGGGAGGAGATGAGAGCAGGCACAGAGTCAGCATGGTGTAGTGGTTTGAACATTGGCGTATGACTCTGGCGACTGGGGTTTGAATCCCTGCTTCACCACAGAAACCTACTGAGTGACCTTGGGCAAGTCACACTCTCTCAGCCTCAGAGGGAGGCAAAGCCAAACCTCCATTGGACAAATCTTGCCAAGAAAACCTGTGACAGGTTTGCCTCAGGTTTGCCATATGCTAGATATGTCTGGAAGGCACACAACAACAGCAATAACTTATTGATATAATATAATAATTATTGTTATGGGAAAAGAACATAGTTGGGTGTGCCAGGCTAGGCCTAAGGGAAAACTTGGTAAATCATGGGCAACTATGAGGAATGGCTTAATCATGGAATATTAGATGTATTGAGATTTGGTATCCAAAAGCATTCACTTAACTCTTTTTATGCAATGATTTCTTCTGTTTATGAAATGTAAAAAAATTGTAGCCTAAACATTAGTAAACTGAAGATCATTCCTTCTTGAAAACAAAGATGTTATCAGTACATGGGTAACTGTGGCCAGCTAAAAGCTATACAGCATTCCCAAAAATGTTCTAGAAATCAGACGTCCCATGACACCCACTGAGTCTACATAGGAAAAGACAAGAATAACTCACCAGAAATGAATAGCATATCATCATTTAAATAGGTGAGCTTATGATTGCATCATGGCTTCAAAATAAGACATTACAAGTAAAAAATATTATTGACTAATTGATTGATTGAATTTCTATTCTGCCATTCTCCCAGAATGGGATCCTTATTTTTTGCATCAAACTATTAGAAGATGGGTAATGAGGAAATAACCATGATATGGATTTTCAAAACTAGTTCAGTAGTATAATATGTAATATTTCATCATTACTCTGAAAGTGTTGTTGTGATGGTTGGGAGCCATTTGAAATTTTTTAAAATATAAAAAGTAAGTGATGTGCTAACCCTTTTAGTAAAGAACAGTAATGTTAACAACTTAAAACAAATAAATAGGTGTCGCAAATTACAGTAACAAAATTAATAGCCCCAATCTGGGCCCTATTAAAAATGTTTTTGATGTGCACACTTCAAATTAATTTTGTTTTGCTTTGAAATGTTGAAACTGTGGAATTTTACTGAATGTTTAGGATTCAATGCCTGAAACAAATACGTTTATGGCACGGGGCTTGGAGAATGGGAACGGAGCGGAAAGGAATGGGAAGGGAACGGAACAGGGGGAAAACGCATATTATCGCATGGGAGAACGCCACCAATGCCACCAGGGGTCCCCAGTCCATTCCTCATCCATCTCACAGCAGCCGATTTTGAAGAACTGTCCAGAATCATCTGCAGAACATTCTGCTGAGGAATGGATGGGGAATGGATTGGGGACTCCTGGCAGCATCTGCGGCATTCTCCCATGTGATAATATGCATCCCCCCCATTCCCATTCCCTTCCCGTTCCACTCCATTCCTGTTCTCCAAGCTCTGTGCAATAAACTTAAATAACAATAGGTTTGAGTGTTCGACTAGGACTGTGGAGGCCATGGTTTGAATCCCAGCTCATCCATGGAAACCCACTGGGTGACCATGGGCAAGTCACATTCTCTCAACGTCAGGGGAAGACAATGGCAACCTCCCTCTGCGGAAACCTGCCAAAAAATCCCCACAATAAACTCGCCTTACAGTTGCCATATGACAGAAATGACTTAAAGGCACTGAACAACAACACACACTTATAAAGAATGAAGAAATCTAGGACTGATTGCTTTATTCATTAAACCAAGTGTTAAACCGGAATTGTAGCAATATTACATTAACAGATAAACATTCTGGTAAAAATGTCGAGATGTCTCTCACCACAAGTCTCTTACAGTGATTTTCAATTGATGTATGGTGCCTTTAATTTTATTTGAAGAAGACAATCACAGAACACACTGTTCAGTAATGAACAGTACAGTAAACTGGCCAGACTTTGATTAATGGGCTTCTGGTGTTCCAGTTCTTATCTCCTGGAGCTGTACTTTCCTTCTGACAATTAATCTTAGTTGGCTGTGAGCAAGAAAGCCTAAAGCTTGGGTGCAAATCAGGCAGCCAAGAGTTATTGGACTACTAGTTGTAGCCAGTACAGCCAATGGTGAGGAATACTGGGAGTTGCAGTCCAACAACCTCTGAAGATCTGCATGATTCCCACCCCTGTCATACTGTATTATATCAATACAACAAACAGAAGTTTACTAACAGAGAAAGTGAACCAGGTGAATTATAAATGGAGAAC
>NC_056523.1:207432114-207474274 GCF_019175285.1 Sceloporus undulatus
CTGAAGCTAAAGCTAAATTGTATCAGGATTATGGTGCTGCTGCTGTTATTATTATTATTATTATTATTATTATTATTATTATTATTATTATTATTGCTTTGGTATGCAAATCTCTGTCTTGTATATTATAGGCTGCTCCCAAAAACAGAGAGACAATACCATTCTCTATAGCACATCAGCACATATTACACATCACTGCACAATGTCCAGGAACAGCTGTTATATGTTTTACAAGGTCTCTTGCCTTTGGCAAGATAACTCCTTTTTGCAGTTATTCTAAGAAAACTTCATCTAATTTTGCACCAGTCTTGACTCAAATGCTTACAGACAAATAAAAAAAAACTCATCCCATCCTCTGTTCTTTCTAGAATATTAACCTGTATTATGGGTTCATGAAAGAATGATATATGTGGCTTACTGGAGTCTGTAGCAGATCTTTTAGACTTAAAACTCAGAACTTTGGTGTCTTAACATATTCTGTAGCAGTACATGTATCACAAACCAGCCCCCTTCCCCCGGCTGACTTCTAGACATTTTGGACTACAATTCCTATCATTTCAAGCTAGCGTGGTCAATTTTCCAAGCAGCTATCTGATGAGTGACAAAGATTTATTTTCAGATAAATGTATTTAGTATTGAAGTCTTAAATAAATCTTTGGATCCTGATCTGAGCAAACGGAACTTAGCGGTAGCCATACGACTACTAGTAAGTTCAATTTGATCACATCAAGATCCAAACATTTCTTTAAGACATTTATATTCTGCTGCTCTTAGGTATGTGTAGGGCTGGGACATTTCTCTGATATGAAGACAATGAAATCAAAGACAAGTTTGCTGTTGGCCTTAAGGGCCTTGGGAAGGTGTTCCCACAACCATTCCAGCCGAATTATTTTAAGGCACAGTATGTAGAGAAGGTAGAACTTTAGATTGAAAACTGTAGTAGAGTAATAGCAAATCAAAACTTCATTATGGCACATAGGGGCATAACCCATGGGCTGCATGTGGCAGTAGCTGGGAAACATGCCTGTGCACCTACTTAGGGCCCATTCACACTACCTTTTAACCTGGTTTTGAAACCGATTCTTCCACGTGAAGTTCATATTGGGCCTGATTCTGTCACAATCCATGTTGAGGCTTGCACAAGGAAATGCCCCTTAGCGCAGGCTAATGAGATTTGGGCTAAAAATCTGTCTTTTCTGAAAAGACCCGGGTTCCGCGAAATATGAACTTGTCCTCAATCATGATTGGGGCAAATTCAGGGAAGGATTAAGGTCAGAGGGCGGGTTGAGGGCAGAGCATTCCCTCCCCTCATCCGAGGGGAGGGGGAGGAGGAAAGAGCCGAAGGAAAAAGGGGAATCTGACAGGAGGCAAAGGGTGACAGGAGACAAAAAGGGGGTGACTGACGGGGTCAATTCAGGGCAGGTCAGGGGGGGCCAGAGCAAGCCAAGCCTCTGCTATCCATCAGGGATCTTTTCCCTTTTATTTTTATTTTTTATTATTATTTTGGCCAAAAAATATGCATGTTTTTGGCAATATATATATATATATATATATATATAGATAAATGGTACGTGATAGATAGATATATATATAGAACGTGAGCAGGAGGAAGGGTCAATTCAGGGCAGGTTGGGGGGCCCACAGCAAGCCAAGCCTCTGCTATCCATCAGGGACCTTTTCCCTTTTATTTTTTATTTATTATTATTATTTTTCTCTGTCTATGCGCATATTTTTTGCAATGGGTAGATCTATATTTAGATCTGGCTTCCTCTGGAGCCCTTTGCAAGAAGAGTACTTTGCAAAAACCTTTTTTTTCCTTTGGAATGAATGCTGCAATGCGAATGAATGCTCCAATGCGAATGTTACAATGTTTCTCTTTCCAATTTGGCAAATTGGCAAATTGATACAGCTTTTGCTACTGTCTCTAAAGAATTCAAGGGTAGCCTAGGGAAAGAAAAATAGAGATGGCACTAGCTTGCATTTTGGGGTTGAAAATGGGACCAAGGGCAGATCATAACCTGCACTGACTCAAATGCCCATAACACACACACACACACACCCCAGAGGTTTTTAAATTTGACAAATGGTGCCTGGTCTTTTTTTTTTTTTTTAAAGGAGGGGCGGAAAGCACACTTCTGGTGCTCCAATGAGTGCTACAAACGTCACCTATGACCATCGCGGAACTAATTTGTTTGATAGCCAGGCGTCTTCACCTTAAACCCAATTTCTCCCAAGAGGACATTTGGGTTAAAATGCCCCTGATTGGTAGTCAGCACTTGCTTCTGGAGGGATCTGGGGAGGGAGAGACCGAAGCTTCCCAGTTCCTTCCAGAGCAATGCTGCCAGTGAGAATGGCCCCTTACTCTCCTTCTCCAACTCTCTTTCTATGATGTTTCGGTGCAATAAAAATAAAGCATCATCATAATAATAACATGGTTTAAACCTGCCCTCCCTGCCTATTGTTGTCATTTTGCCAGCAAGTAAAAATGTTTCTGTTCTGACAGGCTTTTGGGAATGGACTACAAGGGCTTTTAATGGTGTGCTGTTCTGCTGGTTTATCTCTTATCTTTTAATAGATTTGTTTTAAAGAAGTTTAATTCTATGTACTATTTATCTGTATTTTAACAATAATTTAAAAATATTTTTATGTCTGTGTTTATAAATGTTTTCTTTTAATTCTTGTAAAGTGTTGGGAGTCCTAGTATTGCAACATGGCAGGAAAGAAATATAATAGTAATAGTAGTAGTAGTAGTAGTAGTAATAATAGCAGCCGCCACCATCACCACCACTGTCATTTCCACCACCACTATCTTATGTATGTGTATGTCTGTGTGTGAAACAGAAGAGAAAACCTTCACTCCCCACCTTGTGGTCTCCACTGAGATTGTTCTTTCTCTAACACTATTAGGAATGGTAGTAGGATGCCCCCGTCTCCTAGTAATCCTGCAGCAACCTCCCATCCTCCTGCAATCTGAGGACGCTGGTTTGTTGTTGTTGTTTTGCAGCTTCAGAGCTATCTGCAGAGCACAAATCTTTAAAGTAGACTGTTGGGCTTGAGAAAGATCTTGTCTCTCCCACCCAACCACTTGATCACTCTACCTGAACTGCAGCGGTAGGCAACCGCAGTTCAGGGCAATTTTCTACCCCACGATTCTTTGGGACTGTGCCAAAAAAGCAGAAACGAAAGACCAGAAGCCCTTTCACACTATGCAAGTGTAGCACTAATGTTCCACTTTAACTGCCCTGGCAACAGCCTACAGAATCTGGGAATTTGCAGAGGAGGGAGAGGTATTTAGAATTCTCTGCCAGAGAGCTGTAGAGTCCCACCGAATCACAAGACCCAGACTTCCACAGCTTGGATCCCTGGTAATTAAAGTGGAATCATAGCACTACAATTGTGTAATGTGAAAGGGCTCCAGAAGCAGCCAGAAAGTACTCTTTTCATTCTTAATAATAGGGGTATTTTGTGATGCTAGACAGTGCAGAGTGGCCCTGATACTTATTTAAAAAGTGACTTGCTGCTCCTGAAGGTTTCGAGGAGAGGCAATTCATGGTTTTGCTTTGCCAGAAAAAAAGTAATGTAGGGAGCTCACTAGTGGAATGGCCAACAGCTGCTTTTGTTGTGTCCTCCCATATTACTACCAATAACACATATGTCAATGGCTGAAGAAATAAACACTCACCTCCATCTCGATGTGAGAAACTCTGAAAAGACAAAAACACTGGAATCAATTGGGTTTTACAAGATCCGTATTTCTATCAAATTCCCACATGTTCAAATTGATTTGCATATATTCTGTCAACTCTACTTGCTATTTCCACTAGTATGATTAATATTAGTACTTCTTACAGTAGTCCCATAAAGTAGAAGTGGGATTATTTTTTGCCCACAGTGGCCACAGATAGCAACAAGTGGCTGAACAAAGGCTACACATCAATGGACAGGCATACATGTGGGCTGGGACCTGGGCTCCCAGGTTGTTGTTGTTATTGTTATTCTGTGTATCCCGCCTTTCTCCCAATAATGGAATTGAAGGAGGATAACAACATTTTAAAACAATACAGATTAAAAACACTACAAAAGTTAAATGAAAGTATAAAATATACAATTAAACAAACATATATTAAAACAAAAATACCAAAATGCATTACAAACAATAAAAACCTATATTTGTTGTTGTTAGCTGCCCTCGAATCAGTTCCGACTCATAGCGACCCCGTAGATGAGACATCTCCAAGAATCCCTATCCTCCACTGCCCTATCCTCTTTAAAAAACTTCAGAACCAGCACCACAAAGCATTAAAAGGCCAACCTCCACAGTTTGTAAAGGCCTGGCAGCACAAAAATGTTTTAACCTGCTGTAGGAAGGAGAGCAAGAAGGGGGCCAGCCTGGCCTCTCTAGGGAGGGAGTTACAAAGTCTTGGAGCAGCACTGAGAAGGCCTTCTCCCTTGTTCCCACCAAATGAACCTGAGAAGGTGGTGCGGCAGAGAGGAGGGTCTCTGTAGATGATCCTTAAACCCTAATGGGTTCATACAGGTAGATACAGTTCTTGAAATAGCTTGGACTCAAGCCAAATGAGAAACTAGTTTGCACACACTGATACCTATACTGTAGCCTCCCCCAGCCTCTTATTCAGACATTACTTCCCCATACCCTAAAACTATCCAAGTTTTGCAAGGACAGTCCAATTAATCTTATGTGGCCCACTTTTTCAGTTGTTTTCAGAATGTCCCAGTTTCTCTCCTCTTGGTCCAATTTCCCCCTTTGTACTCAGCTTACTTCAGTTGCTTATTTCAATCACTTCAATTTCAGATTTCAAGGAAGCAGTAGATATGATGAGGTTTTATTGTGGTTCATAGTAACAAGGCGGAACTTCACTGTCACATCCCCACTGGGGTCACACTGTTGGAGCTTGTGGCAGAACTCTCACAAGCATTATTTAACACTGAATCCCAGCCACAAATTTTAACACCTTATCCTCCAGGAATGGCCCAAGACATTTTCTTTCCAGAGGCGAAAGACAAGATAATGCCATGTGTTTTTGGGTTGACTCATAGTGACCCACAAATTGCATAGGATTTTCTTAGGCAAAGAATACTCACAGGTGGTTTTGCCAGTTTTTTCCTCTGAAATATAACCCGCTGCACCAGGTACTCATTGATGGCCTCCTATACAAGTAATAACCAGGGCTGACTCTACTTAGCTTCCAAGAATGGATGGAAACTGGTGCCTTCAGGGTATTCAGGCAGTCCATATATAGAATTTAATTGGACCGGAAGCTGAAACTTAACTGGACATGGTCCTCTAGCTGTCCCATTTTGGCAGACATGGGCCCGAAACAGATAAACAGATGGGGATGGCTTCCGGCCAGAAGGCAGCCCAAAACCAGCCCCAAAAGGAGTGGATGTTTTCCGCTCCTTGCTGTGGCCCATTTGGGACCATGGCAGCAAGTGCCAACATGGCCTCGGTGGCTGTCCGCTGTGGCCACAGGGCGATCGGGCCGGGAGTGGCTTCTGGCCACTCCTGGATGCCTATCTGTTTCACCCCACAGTCATGATTAATTCCACCTTTTCAGCTGCTTTTAAAATGTCCCAGTTTCTCTCTTCTACTCTCCCCATTTGTCCTCAACTTTTCTCAATTGCACCAAACCTCTGAGGGAGTGGAATCTCAGAGGACAGGAGGGGGTGGAATCTTACCCTTCCCAGTAGGCTCAGGCAAAAACAAACTGCTTCTGCCTCTTCTAGTTTGTATGTTTTTCCTCATGAATAACTTCTGTCATTTTGAAAACACTCTAATGTTGCTTGGCCACTCATGTCCTGGAGTTCATCAGTGAAATGTTGAAGGGTATGCTTCCCCATTATACCTTTCACTTATCTTTCACTGTTTCCTCCTGGGGAAAATGTCTTTTTCACCTAGCCTATTAAAATAAGCTGATAGCATAGGAAGAGATAGTTCTGTTTCTTCACTTGAAAGTCATGTTCGTTCCATGCTAGGATGAGAAAAAGTGAAATCTCTTTTCCACCAATCAGGGAAGCAATCCTCAATCAAAGCAGTTTGGAAGATGCAGCATGCCCAAAGAATGCAGGAGAAAGTATTCAGAACCAGAAGTAGTGGGGCAAATTTAAGGGGTGGGGAGGACACTTAATAGCCTTCAGAAGAGACCTACAGTCTGTAGGTTGCAGAAGTCAGTCAGCACTTTTTTGAAGTTGGAGAGTTTCTGACTTCAAAAAATGGCTGGCAGAGCAAGGCTTCAACCCGGGATGCATCTGGGCGGTGGCATCGTGGCTAGATCTGTGGCAATTTAGGTCTGAAACATCCAGGGGCATCCTGAACTGAATGTGGAAGAGGTAAACCAGCTTATTTGTGCATGTGATAAGCTCCCTGACAGATGAGAGAATGGCTTGACTAAGGCCACAGGGTGCGTTCATGGCCAAGTCATGGCTGACCTTCATAAAACAATTCTCAGGGTCAAAATAAATAATAGGGTAGCATGCAGCTGATCCAATCTTCATTTTTTCACTGCCAGATTATATGACCTTAGTTCATACAGATCTTCAATTGCACGAGATTTGTTTTTCTGTAGTCTGAAAATGTTTGGCATGCTAGTAGTGCTATCTCACTACAATGTTATATTGTGTCACTTACCAAATTGTGGAGATTCTTATGAAAAACCTTCATCACAGTGATTGTACTGTTCAATATTCTATGAATGGAAGTCAGCATGACAAAGTGGTTTGAACACTGGATGATGACTCTGGAGACGTGGGTTTGCCTTAGGATCACCATAAATTGGAAATGACTTGAAGGCACACAACAACATGAATGGGATCGTGGAAAAGTCACCAGAACGTCTGTAGTCCTACATAGTTCTACATCTGTGCATAATTGTGTACTGTGCAGTGTATCAGGATTTTGTAAAATAATCCATGTAGCAACTAGATTTCTGCCTCAGTATGCTTAAAAATTGTTGTTGTTGTGTGCCTTCAAATTGTTTCTGACGTAGAGTGACTAAGGCAAAACTATCATGGGTTTTCCTGTGGCTGGGATTGCATGACTTGCCCAAGATCATCCAGTGGGTTTCCATGGCTGAGCCAGGACCTGAACCCTGATCTCTAGTCATAGTCCAATGCTCAAACCACTACATCACAGTGTTTCACTTTAAAAAATATTTAGTGTTAATTTTATGATAGTGCTCAACAGGATATAAGAATATTTAAATAAAATCTGGCCTACTGTTCATTAACTCTAAAGTAGCTATTGTAGCTTTTTAATCTTAAACCACTTGAAATCTTTTAGGCTGCAGTCCCACACTTCTTTCGTAATCATTCCTATTAAGTTCAATAGGGTTTACTTCTTTAACAGCCACCTGTAAGAGTGCATTGTTAATATGCACTGCTTTGAAAACTCCTGTTTCAGTGAGCTGAAAGCATTTACCATTTTTGAGTCAGCTTCCAGACAACTACTCTAGACATCTGGACAGTCAATATAGATGACTAATGCCAAAGGCACCTGTTGAATTATGATACACTGACAGATTGAGAAGTACAGTCTGTTTTTTAACTGACTATCTGGACATCAGCCTTACTCTGCCCTTCTGTATACCTCATCTATCCCAACTTGTACTACGTGTCAGTTGCTGGAAAGAGTTGGTTGAAAAAAAGTAAATTAGCACTACTGGCATCATCCCCATCAAGAGCAATGATGCATCTTGTTTCAATATTTCTTAAATTCTCTAAAATTTATTTATTGTCTTACCTTTTGCAAGTCCTCAAAGGATTTCTCTGTCTCCTTTAGTTTCTCCAAGATGACTTGCTCTTTGGCAGATATTTGGGATTCTTCGCTTTCTAGCTTTCCTATTTCTTGTTCTAACCTGGGAAATATATTAAAGAACATTTTACTAATCTGGGGAAATCATCTGTTAAGGTATCTATTTGTGTCTATAGCTACAAAAATAAAACCCAGCTTCTTTCTCCATCTAGATCTTACATCCATCTCAAGATCCAGAGCAAGGGTGGGTTTAAAAGGCATTAGATGTACCATTGATTTGTAGTTGGCTTAGAATGTGTATTTATTTATTTAATTTGTATCTCCTACTTTCTCACAATATGGGATCCAAGTCTGTTTACAAACTGAATTAAATCCAAGTAAGTTTAAAACTATGGCTAGTAGCCATTAACAATTAGTAACAAATGAAAGAATCTATCACATTACAAATATACATTTAAAACAGTTTTAAAAAGGCAATTAGGATATAAAATAATGTTAAAAATACAATTACAAATTCAACACAGCCCAGATTAAAAGACCTTCTGCACCAAACAGTTAGTTTACACCTGTGGTAGATTCTGGTATTTATTGCTATAATTCTCAGATTTGCTTACAATATACAAATGACGTTTCTTTTGTCCTGGAGTATTTACCAGCAATTCCTGGCACCAATGCTCTGTTTAATATGTCACTCAAGTGGGTTTCTTTTTAATTTAAGTCATTTTGGAAGAACAGCCAAAAAATAAAAAGAGTCTCATTCTTTTCTTTTCCTTCCTTGAGTTATAGTGCTATAGAACATCATTGAATGGACTGAGAGCACATGGATGTGAGAACAACCACTAAACCCAAGGAAATATATTTTGAGAACTTCTGCTATTTTAGGGGTTATTTAGAAGGTGAAAATAATCCAGGGTGAATCTGGGTTGAATCTCTGTTGTTTCCATTCATCCCAAATGCATTTGATTAAGTTTTTTGGGGGGAGGAGGCTGCCAAACCCTCCACATAACCTGGAATAATTGATACATTTTTTCGGAGTTTTTTTTTTAAAGATTTGCATAATGTATGAGCAACCAAACTCACAGAGATGTGAATTACAAACCCACAATGCATTGTTCCACTCAAAAAACCAACAATGTCTGAATGACCCCTTAGACTAAAGTAGTGGAATCTCTGCTTACCATAGAACAGGTCTGCACAACATATGGCCTGGGGCCTGTATGTGGTGCACCAAAGGATTTTGGGCGGCCCACAAGGATATGCCATGATTTCAAGGCTCCTCCACTGCTTCCCCTCCTCCTGAGGAGAAGGCCAGGTGCAGGAGGAATTGGAGGATAGGTAAATGCTCATTCTGCAAGCCCCCTCCTCCACCTGCCCAGTTTTCTGTGTAGGTCATCCACCAAGGTGACCAAGGCTGTCACTGTTCCATAGCTGGGCCTGAAACCAGATTAAAATGGATCTGGACAGAAACTCCTGCAGTATGGAAGCCACCACAGGTTCCAAAACATTGATCCAAAATCTGATTATTCATTATAGCAGGATTGAAAGATGGCTTTTTAAACAAAGGTCTCACAACTGCCTCCCTTAGACAAGTTGGAATACTGTATTGTATTGGACATCCATCGGACTCCATATAAAAGCTTGTGATGATGTTCCACTCTCGACTATGATTATTGGCTACTGATGAACTGCTTTTAGAGAACTAATAGGAACGTGGTAAATTCAGTATTAGTGATTAATCAATTGTATTTGTATTGTATTATTTTATTGATGTAATCCCGCCTCAATCCTTGGGAGAGGCGGGAAATATAAATAAACTTTATTATTATTGTTGTTGTAGGGAGGCACTAATTACCTCCTTCACCCACTTAGCCAGTCCCCCTCTGGCCTGTTTATTAAGCCAAGAAGGACAGGGGCCTAAGACGCATGTGGTGGCTTTAACCGCTCCAAGGATCCTGTCCACATCATCAGGCTGCACAAACTGAAAAGTATCCATCAATACTGGACAAGAAGGAGCCACATTTACATCCACTAGCACTGCATCAACTGCAGCATCCAAATTGGAGTGGATCTGAGCAACTTTATCTGTGAAGTGCCATGCCAATTGTTGCAGAAAACATAATTTCTCTTCTGGCTGCACTGTCACAAAGTAGGGTTTCAAATAGGCTCTACCCAATGTTTGGTCAGACTCACTCTGGGTCTTCTGCCAACATCGCTCTAGTCTCTGCCTCACTTGCTTCAGCACCACTAATTCCCTGGAAATCCAGAGGCCTATTTTGGCTCCATTCTATAAGAGGGGATACTCAGGATTGTGATTGTGTCCACCACCCTGGTCATTTCTCTGGCTATTTGTTGCCCTGGTTCTCTATTATTATTATTATTATTATTATTATTATTATTATTATTATTATTTTGAATACAACTCAGTGGCAATTCCCTGAACCAGAACCAACATTTCCTCCCCACCCAGAGGGTGGGATTTGTAAAAATGAATATGTTGCAGCAAAAATTCCCTAAAGGACTTATATGGTTCCATACTTGTAATTCATACCAGATTCCTTCTATTTGCTGGATGTTGGGGTGGGGGCATCAAAAGTCCCTCACAATATTTAAAAAAGAAGACTTGTCCATGTGGATCTTACAATCTCCAGCACCAATAGTGAGCAAAGGTACTGAATAGATCTAAAGGATGATTGGCTATAATTGCCTATAGTGACATGAAATGTGAATGAGGATTGGCTAAATTGACAATCAGGTCATCCACCCAACCCCATTGGGACTGGAGGCTCCAACTTCATGAAAAAACAGTATCCCAAGTATACTAGTAATAAGTGATGTTCTCTGCTGTGAGAACTCTCACTTCTTTATAGCAGCATGGAAGAGCCCAGTAGTACAGAAGTGTGCTTTTCTTGTTTTGCCACCATCACAAACTCAGAAAGGATATCAGAATCGATCTTAGCATTGGTTCACTTGTATCTAGCTTAAGTCACTCTAGTTGCTTACCGTAGCAGCCACAACCACGCGGCTCCCCACGCGGAGCAAAAATTGAGCTCCTTCTTGCGGCGCCTCTATGACGTTGCGAGGCGCCGCTGGCGCATTCGCGACGTCATAGGCGACGCGACACTTTTGGATGCTATGCGTCCGATACGTAAAGATGGCGCTGGCCGTGTGGAAGGGCTGACGCCATATTGTACGGACAGAGTCCGTATTAGACCCAGGGCGTCTAGAAGAGACGCCCCTTTTTAAAATGGGACGTCTACGGACGTCCCAGTGCCAATATGTAACCCGGCCTATCTGCTCCTCCATCCACTCTCCTAGCCAAAGAGGCCTGTGGGTCAGTCCAACTGTACCACAAACCCGGTCGCTGCTCCTGTGCAATGCCAGGTCTGTTAGGAATAAGACCCACATAATATATGATCTTGTGGAAGATAAGAACTGTGACCTGGCTTGCATTACAGAGACCTGGGCTTGGGCCAGAGAGTGAAGCGGTGTGGGCACAGCCCTCCGTGCCGGGTACTACTCGGTTTAAGGACCAGATCAGGGTAAGTGGGCGGGGGGGGGGAGTTGCCTTGATCTATAAAAACAACACTTCTCCTTGTCCAGGAACCTGTTCGACAGACTAATTATATGAGTTGTATTTACCTGACCCTGAGGCTAGGGACAGTTTATGGGATTCTGTTAGTCTACAGGCCACCCCGTGTGCTAACAGACTCCGGGCCGAGGCTGACACAGCTGGTCCGGAGCTGGTGCTGAGTCCCCTAGGCTCTTGTCCTGGGGGGACCTCAACATCCCATTCGAGGCTAGTCAGTCCAACTGGTGCGGCTCGGGATTTTTCATGGCTACCATGACGGCCATGGGCCTGTCCCATTGGTCTCAGGGCCCATGCAATTCTGGCTGGTAATACATAGATGTTTTTTTTCCGTATGGACATGGAGTCTCCCGTGGCAGAGGTAACAAATATCTCTTGCCCTGTCATGGACTGATCATTTTCTGGTCGAGGCTAGTATCAAGGTGACCCCCCAGATCCCCCCTGGGGGTGGCGGACCTATTGAGAATGGTCCCCCCCGAAAGCTGATGGAACCCAAAAGGTTCCAGGAATCCTAGAGGGCTATCTGGTTGGAACTGACGGCGATTCTGTTGATGCCTGAGCAACACCTGGGATATTGATCTCTCCAGGGCTTTTATACAGTATCGCTCCCAAGTGTCCTTTCCCGGCCACTTCCAATAAAAGCCCTGGTATACGGAAGATCTCAAGGCAAGGAAGCGGGCTGTGCAACGACTAGAGCGAAATGGCGGACACATCAGGACTTAGCCGACAAGACATCCTAGAGTCTCATTTGCAGGCCTACGGAGTGGCAATAGGTGCAGAGGAGCCAAGAACTCGTTTCTTTGCTGCACGTATTGCGTCCGCGCGGAGCCGCGTCCGGTGCAGAGCGGTTCAGGGTTGTGAGAGAGCTTACCCAACTGGGCTCCTCCCCTGAACCCATTACTAGAGCCATCTAAAGCCTGCTGTGACGAGTTTAACAACTTCTTCGCGGATAAAATCTCTTGGCTAAGGGCTGATCTCGACGCTGTATTGATTCAGAATCGAGAGAAAAGGCGTCCAGAGCTTCCGTGGACTCAGTTGTACTGGATCATTTTGAGTCTGTAAGTACTGAGGATGTGGACAAGATCCTCGGTAGTGTTATGGAGACGACGTGCTCTCTCGATCCCTGCCCTTCATGGCTGGCAGTTCAAGGGGGACGGCGATAACTGAGATGTTGCGCCGCATTGTAATTCTTCTCTCAGGGAGGGCCATTTTGCCATCTAGTTTAAAAAGACGGCCATTGTGAAACATTTATTTAAAAAAGCCCCCCTTAACTATCGGCCTGTCTCACTGCTGCCATTTTTAGGAAAGTGATCGAGAGCGGTTGCCTCCAGCTAAAGAGGGTCTTGGAGGATACGGATTATCTGGACCCATTTCAAAACTGGGCTTCCGGGCAGGCTATGGGGGTTGAGACTGCCATAGTTGCCTTAGGCGATGATCTCTGGTCTGGGCATGGACAAGGGTAGGCGGTCCCTGTTAGTGCTCTTGGACATCTCCTGCGGGCCTTCGATACCATCGACCATGGTATCCTCTGGATCGCCCTGGGGGAGTTGGACATTGGGGGCACTGCTTTGCAGTGTTTCCGTTCCTACCTCTCGGGTAAGATTCCAGATGGTGTGAGCTGGGGGACGGTCGCTCCGACAAGAGGGCCCTCACATCTGGGGTCCCTCAGGGAGCGATTCGTGTCCCCTATGCTATTTAAACATTTACATGAAGCCGCTGGGAGAGATCTTCCGGAGACACGGGGCGCGGTGTTATCAGTATGCTGATGACATCCAAATAGTCTTTCTCTGTGTCCCTGACTGATGCAGTGACTAGGGGGAGGCATCTCTCCGCTCAATGCCTGCTTGGAGTCAGTAATGGGCTGGATGAGGGAAAATAGACTCAGGCCTGATCCAGAGAAAATGGAAGTACTTGTGATAGGCCCTAGTCCAGGGATGGAAATTTTTCCACCTGTCCGGAACGGGGTCACGCTCCCTGTAAAGGACACTGTTGGCAGTCTGGGGGTGCTTCTGCACTCATGCTCCACCTAACTCTTCTCAGGTGGACGCGACAGAGGCGCCTGTTATCAGCTTCGGCTGATACGCCAGCTGCGACCCTACCTGGCCGGAGGGGACCTTGAAACAGTGGTACACGCACTGGTACCTCTCGACTTGATTTCTGTAATGTGCCCTACAGGGGGCAACCCTTGTACCAAACTCAGAAGCTCAATTGGTTCAGAACATGGCAGCTAGACTGGTTACTGGTACCTCCAGAGCAGCCATATAACACCGGTATGTGGAGGACCTACATTGGCTGCCAATTTGCTTCCGGGCTCAATACAAGGTGTTGGTTATAATTTATTAGCCCTAAATGGTTGGGCCCAGGGTACTTGGAGGACCGCCTCTCCCCATACAATCCGCCCGCACTCTCCAGTCGGTGGGAAACAGCTTTTGAGAGTCCCGGACATGAGATATGTGATGCTCTGCACATAGGGCTTTTTTCTGCTTCGGCCCCGCAGGCTTGGATCTCTCCCTGACTAGCTCCGCTCAGCCCCCTCCCTGGAGTCTTTTAGGAAAACCAAAGACTCACTTTTTCCGCCTTGCTTTCCCCCATGTCCCTTAATTCCACTCTTCTCCTTTTATGCTGTTGTAATGTAATGGATGTCCTTGGTGTTATTGGTGTTATTGCTTTAATGGGTTTTAAAAGGTGATTGATGTATGGATATTTTTATCGCTTGTATTTATATTGTTTAATGTGGGGGGATTTTTCTTGTATTGGATTTTGCTGTTTTTGTATTTTAACTGATTGTAAACCGCTGTGATCATTGGGAATAGCGGTTATAAATAAGATTCATTCATTCATTCCTGACAAATGTTTTAATTTCTGTTTCCATCTCATTTTGCTAACTCAGGAAAAAGAGAGTAATTAATGGATTACGTCCTTCTGCTATGATACAAAGAATGTCTAGAAACCTGACTGGAACATAATGGAAATAAAAAATTAACTTTATAAAGCATATGTGTAACTCAGCAGAGCACTAGGGTAAACAATCTGAATGATGTTTGGCCTTTCTACCCTTCTTTCCACTTGGAATAAAGCCTCCAAACATTGTACTGTACAGATCCTTCCTTCCTCCTGACCTGTTCTAAACAGTCGCTGGACACCTGAAAAGAAAGTGCTGTATTTTGTTCTTGTCTCCTAAGTGCCTCCTAAGTGTTGATCAAATGAAATACTACATTCCTTAGAAGGAAGGCAACTGCAAAACATATCCGTTAGGATTAGCTACGTCCACAACACTCTATACAAACAGGCTATTTAAATAGTACATGGAGTTAAAAGTTATGGCCTTCACACCTGAATACCATTTTGGGATATCTCCATATCACAAGCATATAACGGAATTATCCAGGGACTGGGAAATCTAGTTTTTCCCCTGGCATATAAAGACTTTATATATCAAGCAGCATTTTGCCTGCAGTGGAACCTTTCTCAGAATATGCTTTGGTCTGGAAGTGACATAAATCCCCTTAGATGGATTCTGCCTTCCAAAGGCTCATTAAGCAACTGAGGCATCTAGTCTTTTGCCTTCCCATTTCATCCAGCTTAGCTGCTCTGGCTTAAGGCTTCTGCTGCGTCGTTCAAAGCCAGGATTGCTTCATTACTACTTTTCTAGTTGTCTCAGAGAGAAGACAACCACATTGTGAATCTCTCTCTCTCCCTTTTCTCATTCCTTACAGAATTGGCCCTCTTCTATTAATAAATGGGAGGGACCTTTTTTGAATCTGCAAGGATATATAGGCAGATTCAAATGCCACCTTTCTGAATATGCTGTATGGTAGAACATATGGTGTGCACTGACAACAGATGGACCGGACCAAACCAGGAATGGAATCATGGAATCTAGACATTCAAAATAGCTCCAAATTACAAGCAATGTCAATAATCAGATATTACTGTGAGCAACTTATTCATGTAACAAACAGGAAAGCAAGGCCAGCATTCACCAGAGTCAGTCTGTTGACCGAACAGCTTCCATAGACAGAACTGGGAGAAGGCTGATAGCCATTTTGAACATCAAAACTTATTTGTGAGAAGATGGACACTAGCACAATGTTGAATTCGGGCATACATATTACCCCCAGAGACGTAGCCAAGGGGGGGGGGTTCTTGGGGTCTGGACCCCCCCCTTCTGTTAGATAAAATGAATGGTGGGTGCTGCCGCGCCACCGCATCCAAGCCCATTATAATGGTCTGGACCCCCCCTTCCCAAATCCTGGCTACGTCTCTGTACCCCTCACTCCCCAAAGGATAACTTCTGAATTGGAATTTTAGTATTAGTACTCACTGTTTAGACTGCTTATACATAAAACATCTTATTTAGTTATTTATTTATTTCATTTTCATTTAATTCATTGTATGCCGCCTTTCTCCCAGAAAGGGACCCGAATCAGCTCACAAATAAAAACATTTTAAAAATCAATTAAAAATATCAAATCAAATAAAAACAATATAAAATTACATACATTAAACCAACAATACCCACCCCATATACCATACACCTCATATAAAAGCCATCCCATGATTACATATTAAAAGCCTGCTTGAATTCAAAATGTTTTTGCTTGCCGACAAAAGGCAAGCAGGGAGGGGGCCAGCCTAGCTTCCTATAGAAATGCTCACCAAGTGAGCCTGTAATGATAGCGTGACTAAGAGAAAGCCTTCTTCTGCAGATCATAGGACTCTAGGGGGTTCATGGGGCAGATATGGTCTTTCCAATAGTCTGGACCTAAGCTGTGTAGGGTTTTATAGGTTATGATCAGCACTTTGAATTGTGCCCAGAAATGAACCAGTAGGCAGTGAAGCTGTTTCAACATGCTCTCTATAACTGGCCTTCATCAGCATTCTGGCTGCGGTGTTTTGAACCCGCTGAAGTTTCCAAAGGCAGCCCCACATAGAGTGTATTCAAATGGGATGTAATCAAAGCATGTGTCACCATAGCTAGATCTGACGTATCAAGGAATGGGCACAACTGGTACACTAGTTTTAGCTGTGCAAATGCACTCCTAGCCACTGCTAAAACCTGGGCATCCAGGCTCAAAATAGAGTCCAGGAGCATACCCAAGCTGTGAGCCTGATATTTCAGGGGGAGTGTAAACCCGTCCAGCACAGGCAAAGTCCCTATTCCCTGATTTGCCTTACAACTGACCAGGAGCACCTCTGTTTTGTCTGGATTAAGCTTCAATTAGTTTGCCCTCGTCCAATCCATTACTGAGAAATATCAGCTCAGTTCTAGTTCCTGGAATATAGGAAGTTGCCTTTTATCAATTCAGGCTGTTTATCCTCCCAAGATTGCTATCTTTTGCTTTGACTGACCTCAGGTCTCTAGAATTCAGGGTACAAGGCTTTCTATTACCTGCTATCTTATCCTTTTAGCTAGACATACCAGAGGCTGGACATACCATGAGAAGACATGACTCACTAGAAAACATTTCAATGCTTGGTAAAATGAGAGGCAGCAAAATAGTCCACATTATAAGTGAATTGGTTCAGACAAGGAAGCTGGAGCCCCAAGTCTGCAGAAATTGCGCTCACCTGTTGATAACAGCATGTCTTGAATATCACTTATTCAGAGGGTCACCATAAATTCAGTCTGAATTGATGGCAATTCACCACCACCACAAACAGATGACCAATGGCAGTGGCAAGATTCGAAACAAGGGTATTAAGATTACTAACATGGTGTAAACCTTGTGCTACACTAGTAGAATAACATGCATTTATAAAAATTAAATTAAATTAAATTAAAAATCCAAGACTGGAAGTGCTATCTTCTCATCTTATGAATATGATGAAATATTTTAAAATGTGTCAGCACCCCTCTCTTTTAGAAGCCATTAAAACTGATCTTGATAAAGATTTGGGAGAGCTATTTAGCATGGAGGGCCATCCTGGGAAGTCTAAGCCTCAGGGCTATTGCTCACGTTCATACGTGATTAATGTAATAAATATAGATTCCTGTTGCTACTTCATTGATCTTAAACCAGGGTGCTAAGGCAGAATTTGTAGCCAGTTCATCTGTAATTCTATCTTTGTTCGAATTATCAGTTCTAAGTGCTGTAGGCAATGATGAATTACAAGTTGTGTGCATTAAGACTGATGTTCACCCCCCCCCCCCTTCCATCTTTCTGCCTTAAGCAAGTATGAAAGCATATACTGGCGGAATATGAGGTTAATTGGGTTTTTTTAAGAGGTCATACCTGACTTCTTTGTTAACTTACATCTGCTGTATATATTTGATATTGCACAGGTATTTTAATGTCTGAATCAGGGAAAACACTAGTCATTTTTAAACATTAAGGATCTGTTTCTTTACATACTGTGTCCTATGAACAGAAGAAGGAGCAACAGGATGTAGAAATAATTTAAAGGAATTTGCATCATATCCTTTTGGTATAGGCCAGAAATTTGTAATAGAAAGCAGCCTTTTTACAAAAGGAGTTTTTAATCTCTAATGAAATTTAGTAGCAATTATGAAGCTTGTTTTTATACATAACAACAAGGGAGGAGTCCTCATTGGTACAATTAAGGGTGTGACTAGGCAATAAAACTGAAATCAAAATGCACAACCTTCAGTACGCCATGGTCTTGAGTGCTGACACAGTGCATCATGTTTTGTTCAGAGGCATCATTAGGAGGGTGTGAGGTGTGTGGGCCACACCTGTAGAACACCACTTGTTCCCCAAACATCTGTCTTTTGGTAGAAAGGGGCTGTAGTAATCACCTGAATCCTTTTAAAATTCTGAAGGAATAGTGTGAGTGGAGCAAGGCTCAATGGGAGGAGAAAGGAGAGGCCTCAGGTTTATAAAATTTAAAATTTAATTAAAAATTAATTTAAAAATTCTTTTAAAAATTTCTTTAAAAAATCACCTTACCAAATTTCCACTTTAACCACATGACACTATGTACATGTACATACATTTAGGTTGTTGTCTGATATTGGCATTTAAAGGTAGAATTTTAATTTTGCTAGTTGTTTTGCTCACAACGATTACCGTTACATTCAGTGATAAATGGGAATTACGACTTATGCGTAATATTAGTACATTATGTAGAGAGATCTTGTAGCACCTTTGAGACTAACTGAAAGAAAGAAGTTGGCAGCATGAGCTTTCGCAGACTAAAGTCTGCCTCCTCAGATGCATTTCGCAAATGCATCTGAGGAAGTACACTTTATTCTATGAAAGCTCATGCTGCCAACTTCTTTCTTTCAGTTAGTCTCAAGGGTGCTACAAGATCTCTCTACATACTGATTCTACAGACTAACACGGCTATATCTTTATTAAGGATTCTGTATGGTAAGGTCAATGGTGGAAGTGACACCATAAGTCACCACACTGGGTGACACTAGCCCTAGTGACATCTCTTGCTCTGTTTTCATTATTCAAAGGCTTTTGTTGCCCAGGTACATCAATCTAGAAAATCCTAGGGTTGTTTCAGCCATTACACGGCATCAACCCCAGGCTCAAGATAAAATGCATGTTAAAAAGGCAGGTACATCCAAATTCATTCCCTCTTACACCCATGGTTTCTAAGCATGAATATTTTTGGGCATGAACAACCTAGGGCTTAGTTGCAAATAGTGCAGAGAAAGCTGTAAATTCCATGGTGTTTCCTTTTTTTAAGGGGAATTTCAGAATATGTGATCTCAGTATAACTTCATCTCCAGGTATTTTATCTTGCAGATAAGGGAGACAATTTTTTAAAATACAAATTCAGAATGAAATAGAACAGCAGCAGCAACAACAAAGACATTTCTAAGGCAGATTTCTTTCTCTTGTTCATACGCTTTGTCTCCATTGTCTCCACTATTATAGATCAAACACAGGAGATGCAAAGAAAGATGTCAGCAACATCTTCCAATGCTCATCAAAGAAATTCTAGGAAAAGCTGAGTGGCCTTTGACATGGAGAGAGCACAAATTGTAAAACCCTTGGCTTTGCTTTGCTTGATTACTGTGAACCAAGATGACCTGCTGCAAAAGAAGAATTTGGGACCTGCCTACACCGTATTTCAATTTTTTGAAAATCACATTTGAAAAGCATACAAAAAAGGACCACCCCATTGTGAATATGCACAATCTCCAATCTTGCATTCAAGTTTTACAAATTAATCTATTACAGAGCCTATCTGCACAACCAATTTATTATCTGTTGAATGCAACTTTAACTCTGGCAAAAGCAACTCTCCCAAAGAATCTTGGAAGTTGTTGTATGGTTAAGGTGCTGCAAAGTATCTTAGCTTCCCTTACAGAACAACAGTCCCAAAAGTGCTGAGGCAAAAGCGATAGTTAATTAAATCAGATTTGCATCTGGGTTGTAGATCTCACCATTAATTTCTCCTAATCTTTCATTAGCAACACTGTACACTAAAGAGGTCTGAATTTATAACACAAAGGAAGTTAATTAAATTGAATCAGAGTGGTAAAATGAAATGAATTTTTAAAAATAAATAAATGTCTAATTTTGAAGCATATATTTTCCCCTTCAGTTTTGAAAAAAAAAAATGCTAGGAGGTAGCTATGTTTGTCTGTTGCAGCAAAATCTACAAAGGCCAACATCAAACAATTAATATTGGATTTGCCTATTTCAGTGGTTGAGTCTAGTTGAGATTAACAATTGCATTAAGGGCATGATATCTTGTAGCACTTTAAGACTGATATGTTTTATCTAACAAACTTTTGTGGATTCCACCTTACTTCATGTGATGGAGTAAACTGCTTCTCATTAAAGATTATGCCACATAATATTTTGTTTTTTAAAATAACATTTGTGTGTGTGCCTTCAGATTGTCTGCCGATTTATTGCAACCCCATGAATTTCATAGGATCTTAAAAACTAGATTGATTTCTTTTATTTATTTCCAAGTAAGTATCTTCATTGGCAGTATCTCAGTACAAAATTGTAGGGCAAAAAAGTGTTACATTTTGACGAACAGCAGCAAAAAGGTAAGCTAGCTTGCTGTTTCTCTTTGCATTAGACATGACACCCAGATGTTACTTAAAGAGAGTATGGAGTTGAATTCAAAATCCCAATTAATTGACCTTGTAAAAAGAAGACTTTCACCCCTTTTCATTCCTTTATGAACGGCTCACACATGATCGATTGCCTCTCTCATCAGCTGGTGTATGGATGTATCCAGCTGCACCACCAACACTGAATTGGTTGAGTTCAGAAGCCACAGGGAGGGGGCTATGTCCTTCTACAAAGCAAAAACAGAAGCCTTGCTGTCTGTGGGTGGCTGCATCCTCCACAATGCAGATGCACAATGCAGAGAAAGAAATACTCTTGCCACCATCTGTTCTTTTTCATGGCCATTTCTTTTTTACCCAAGAAGGTGCCTTGGTAGGATGCCCATTAGTACAGGGTTACCAGATGTCACCATAAAATGTAGGACACTGAAGAAATGGACAGGGCATTGCAAAAAGAAAGCTAAAAACAATAATATAAATATAAATTTATTGCTTATGGTTTATTTACAGCTACATTACACATATTGTATTATATCTTCCTTTTAATATTTTTATTTTATTATATTTTATTACCCTGTCCTCACTGCAAATAGGAGGATAGGATAGATCCTTCTAAAGTTATTTTCTTTTCTAGGAGCAGAGAAGAGGTACTAGACTGCCCAGAAGTCCATCACTACTTAGAATCAGTTTTGTTTTTTCCTTATCAACAGAGGCCAAGGAACTAACTTTCTCTACATCCCCTACTAGAGACAAAAAGATTATTCCGCACTGTTTATCTCCTAGTAGAATAATGGATTTCCTGATGCTTGGGAAACCCCTGGAGAGATGAACAGAGGTGAGATACTTCACAGTTTGCTACATTTCTCAAGGAATTATTCTGTGCAGAATCACAGTAGGTTTCTTGTGCAAAACCGAAATTTTTGGTCAGAAAAAGTGCTTGGTCTTTAGGAAACAGTGTGTTTTGTGTAGAGAACACTTCTTCTTGCACAGAGAACACTTTTTCTGTGCAAAAAAGTATTTCCCCCCCCACAGAAAAATCATGTGCTTTTCTAGGCAGTACACAAAGTACAAATACCTCTCAAATCTTTGTTTACTCTTACAGCAGGAAGAAAGTGATGGAGACCTTTCTTCCCTGCATGTGAGGAGGAAGAACGTGAAAATGTACATTCCTTCTCTGACACATACTCACTGGAGAGTGGGTGGCCCCATCATAGATGACTCTGGATATATATAGAAACAAAGAGAAACAGCTGAGAATCCCAAACTGCTAAATGTGACACGGTTTGTACACTGTTAAGCATTCCCTAGTTTGAGAAAGTTATTTTTTGACATACAAGTCCCAGATTAATCTCCAAGACAGCTAGATGGAGAATATGGGACCGTGTGTGGGGGTGTGTGTGTGCCTGTGTGTGCAGTTTTCATAAAGTAACTTCTAAAAGCTGCACCTGGGAGCTAGCAATACCAAATTAAACCTCTTTTGGGGGTGAAATAGCACTTATTATTATTATTATTATTATTAAAATCCACTTATTTATAGACACACAAATTTTGCATGGGTGGAATAACCAGGGACGTAGCCAGGATTTTGGGAAGGGGGGGGTCCAGACTAAGTGCCACCATTATAATGGGGCTTGGGTGTGGCGGCGCAGCAGCACACACCATTCATTTTATCTAAAGGAAGGGGGGGTCCAGACCCCAAGAACCCCCCCTCCCTTGGCTACGTCCCTGGAATAACCCCTTCTGATCTTGTTCACCACATGCTGATAGCAAATTATTTTGTGTGTAATGCTTTCAGCATTGGGGTAGGACTCCAAGAGACCAGGGTTCAAAACCCCTACTTGGTCATGGAAATCTGCTAGGTGACCTTGAGTAAGTTGTTGTTGTTGTTGTTGTTGTTGTTGTTGCCGTTGCCTCCTCCTCCTGCTCCTCTTCAAATAGTTATACCCTACTCTCAAAAGATCTCAGCATTCTTACAAATAGCATTAAATAGTTTAAAACAGTAAAATAATTTAAATAAGCTAAATCATATTAAACATCAGAATGAGATAAAACAGATTTAAAAGATGTAAAAGTACAACAGTATTTTGGACAAATCGCACTCTCTCAGAGTCTGAGGAAGACAATGGCAAAACTCCTCTGAAAAATTATTACTAAGAAAACCCCATGAGAGATTCACCTTAGGATTCCCAGGTTGAGAATGACTTGAAAGCAAACAACAACAAATGTTTGTGTGTGTGTGTGTGTGAGAGAGAGAGAGAGAGAGGGAGAGAAAATCTACTACCAGAGCTCCTCTTAATAGCCAATGGCTGACAACTGCCCTTTGCCTCTTCAAGGGCCCTGGGTACAATGCTACATGTATATGGAAGCCACTTGGAAAAGAAATGACAGTCACTATTATTTTTATTTTATTTTCACTAGTGGAAGGCATGACTCATTGGAAAAGACAATAATGCTAGGAAAGGTGGAGCGCAGCAGAAAGAGAGGAAGACCCCACACCAGATGGCTAGACTCAATTAGGGAGTTCCCTAGCATGAATCTACAAGATTTAAGCAGAGCAGTGGAAGATAGAGGAGGCTTGGAGATGTCTCATCCATAGGGTCCCTATGAGTCAATGATGATTCGAGGGCAGTTAACAACAACAACAACAAAGTAGTGGTGAACTTTAGCTGCTGTAGAATATCACTGCTTGCACCTAAACATCTGCTGATGGATTTCAGTCCCCTCACCCCCTGAACTTTTCCTTTGAGATCTTTTGATTCAGGCCTAAAAAAAACCTACAGCAGCAGCACACAGATAGTGTGGTAGCCCACACTTTCAGCCAGCTCACAGCCCGTGGTATTCTCTCTCCTCTCTCTATGTGCAATATATTAAATCAGAGCACAAATGACCTCCTCCAAATTCTCCAACTTATTTGTGAGCAGAAAAATGCATGTGGGCAGTGGGGCTTTATAGCTTCATTCATGTTGTGGAAAGGCCGACATTTTTGCCAAGTGTTTGCTAGTGAATAGAAAGAAGACAAGTGTTTGTCAGAGAATTGAAAGACGTTTCTTTTTCCAACTTTTGGAATATATTGGGGGGAGGGGGGAAATCTCCACTCCTTGAATAAAGGTTGCTTGTTGGTACAGTGGAAGAAAACAAGGGGTTAAGGGAGGAGGACTGGAAGAAGCAGAGGCCAGACACATTGCTTCCTGTGTAAAAGGTTCATGGATCTGCATGAGACTGAAATTCTCCATCTTATTCATTGTGGTGATATTTAGGGTGGGGTGGCATTTAACCAAGCCCTCCCAGTCCTGTAACACTGAGGGGAGCCCAACTCTCTCCCCTTGAGAATTTATCGGAAATCCTCAATTCCAACAGGAAGCTCTGTTCCAAAATGTTTGCTGCCCCACCTCTATTCTGAAATGTGTGACTTCTCAAGATTGGATTTCAGGCCATCAAGAAAAAAAAGAATATCCCCTAATGACTAAGGATCTTTATGATTCTCTTGGTGAACATCCTAACAACGAAGCTCACAGCAAGCTATAAACAGGACCTGGTATCCAACAAGCACAAGTTGGTCCTGTAGCTTGGGAGCACTCAGTAGGGTCTTTCCTATTTTTTGTTTGAGCAGAAGATCCCATAGGGTAGCACTAGTAGATTTTGAAAGCTTCCTCTCCAAAGAGGTTTGTCATGTGCTGCAGCACAAGAGTCTGTGCAGGCCCTCTTAAAAAAACAAAACAAAATGATGTCCAAAGTAGTGCACTGAACTAATACAGTAGCTTGTAATTACACTTACAAGAAAACAGCACAAATAAAGCAACTTGTTTCAAGCAACGCCATGAAGGCAAACATTTGTCAGAATGGCAAATAAACCCTTTTCAAAATCCTGACTGAGGTGGTGGAAGCAACACTGGTAAATATCAAGAATAATCTTATACTTTTAGCTATGGGCAGTTTTCATCCTGATTTCTACATTTTTCAAGTACAGTCAGCCCTCTGTATCCACACATTATTTATTTATGGATTCAAACATCCACATTTTGAAAATATTCCAAGAAATAGACGCTCCAAAAAGCAAGCCTTGATTTTGTCACTAAGGGACACCAATGGTTAATGGGAACTGAGCATTCAGATTTTCGTATCCACGGGAGGTCCTGGGGCCAAACTCCAGTGGATACCAAAGGCCCACTGTATATGCCAATGTTTACCAGGCCGTGCTGATAAATATCTATAATAGGTTCAACATTTTCCTGAAGTATACAGGCAAATCTCAGTTGTACTCAAGTAGCGTCCACAATTCAAAAAACTGAAATTTAGTTCACTCGCCACCATTTGCTAGTAAATGATGACATTTACCAAGAGAATCTAGAAAATATCCAGAATGAAAAATTCATTAATTCAGGAGGTGTGTCCTGTGAGAAAGTACATTATGTAAACAGGACCTACTTCTTGTTTATGCTGGCCTCAGTCCATGTGAGCTTTATAGCTTGACAGACATTTCTTTGTATTTTTCAATCTCTCCTTGAGAATGTCAACATCTTTGTATCTCCCATGGGGACATTATATTTCAGGGCTTGAAAATCTCTTGTTAACACTCTATTTAACATGTTGAAGGGTATTCTCAGCACTTTCCCACAGCGAATGACTTTAAGATTTCATTCATCTGTGGTTTTAAAAAAACTCCAACTGATTTTATTGCATAGCTACAAGCACCATCACTGGAGACTCATGTGCTCCCATTCCTGGAAGTAATGTGTCATTCACTGTCAGGAAGTGCTGACTCTATGTGTGCCTGCCCTATGTCGTAAATCACCCAAGTCATCCTCCTGGGCTGGGTGGAGGATCAAAAGGCTTCTTGCTTCACCTTGTGATTCCTAAACTTTGATTTAATCCTGCTTTCTTGGTTTCTGAATTTTTTGTTTTTATTTTGGTCCTTTTTTTTTGGCTTGCTCCTTAGCTTTGCTGCCTGGTTTGGCCTTTGATTCTGACTTGCCTGATCCTGAGTTCTGGTTTGCACCACAACCTTGCCTCCTGGTTTCTTTTTGATTTGGAGTACTGGCCAGTTCCTAGCCTCTAGTTTTTAGCTTCCATCAGACTAGTAACTATACAGCCCCAAACTTCACCCCAGCATGTGCACAACACATATTTCCACATTTTACAGATGAAAGCCAGGATATATGTGGCTGAGCCATGTCAGAATGTGGTCAAAAGGTTATGTTAGGCAACAAGAGGCAAAAGTTATTAATAAGGAAGAACACACAAAACTATTATTTGACGCAGAGAAACCCTAGAATTTATGAGTTAGTTTAGGGCCTCATTCCCACTACAAAATAAATCATTTTTGAGTCAAATCAATGAAGTGATTTAGCGCTGAATAGATGTTCATGCTATTCGAACTGCGATCGACCCTACCTGTTTCAATTTAATCCACTTCGCGTTCACATTCAGCAATGGATCAATTCAACATGGAGTCACCTCATGGGGTGACCCCACCACAGGGAACCGATTCAGATCTGCAGCCCGTTTATACTTGCACTGAATCAATTCATTGCAAAAGAAGCGGGGAATGCCATGGTGGCGCAGTGGTTAAATGCCTGTACTGCAGCCATTCACTCAAGACCACAAGGTTGTGAGTTCAAGACCAGCAAAAGGGCCCAAGCTCGACTCAGGCTTGCATCCTTCCGAGGTCGCTAAAATGAGTACCCAGACTGTTGGGGGCAAATTAGCTTACTTGCTAATTAGCTTACTTGCTGTTCACCGCTATGATCTTTGGAATAGCGGTATATAAATAAAACAAATTATTATTATTATTATGAATCTGGAGGAACTGGCTTAAATGGGTTTAGCTCTGGAGCCCCCTCAACAAACCACACCAGAAATTTGGTGCAAGTGTGAATCAGGGCCATTCAAACTGGTTCATATTGGTTTGCAAACCAGTTTATTATGTAGTGGGAATGAGGCCTAGGAAGGACAAGACTCCACTCTCTCCTTTCTTTCTTGTTAAGTGAGTGCAAAGTACTTTTGTACATCAAATTCACTTTGCAGCAGTTGAAGTAAGCAGAGGACAAAGCCGGAAAGCAGGAAGAGGAGGGAGAAACCAGGACAATTTAAAGGCAGCTGAAAAAGTGAGACAGCAGAGGAGTTGTGAGGCTGCCAAATTTGGATGGTTTGAGGATAGGTTACAGCAGCGCAGGTGCTCATACCAGGTCCATTTGCAACTGGCCCATCACCTGTCACAGTATGTATGTTCATTTGGAAGGGGAGCGCTGAACTTTAGCCCCAAAGGACTAACTTTAGCTGCACTATGAGGAACAATAATACACCTAACTGTTCATTATTCATCTTCATCTCTTCTAGATCAAATGCATTTGACAGCTTCTCAAATAATCTCAGTTCATTTGTATGGGTAAATGCCCCTTCAGTTTAGTCAGAAAACATAATCTGTATGTTGAGTCAGTAAACTTCTCTGAGTACCATATGCAGGGGATTAATAAAAGTGAATTATCATAACTGTAACCACAATGGTATATTTGCGAAGGGATCTGTTACGCACAAGAGCTCAGTTTAAGAACTTGTTAAGCTGTTTGCCCATCCATCTCCTGACACAATCTAAACCTTTAGCAACTGGTTCTTTCAAAGGGTTTCCTCATTTGTTTTTCCACCTGTACTTCAATGTAATTTGTATGTGTGTATATTTTTAAAAGGTTGCATTTGCTTTCTTCTGGTTGCCCAACCCTATTCCCAGGAGCAGGTTCATTTCCTTTTTTAAGGATGTAAATAGTTTAGATGTAAATATTATTCTTCCTCAAGTTCGTCTATTGTTTAGAAGAACTGGACATAGACAATGAGTCTATGGAGCCATGGCCATAATATTGACTGTTTGTTGATTTGCACTCCAAGAATTTGTATAGGCCAGGACACCTACTTGAAAATAAATAAGCCATGAATGTATGGAAGACACGTTGAGTCAAGACAATAATACTATTTTTATTTGATACTGCTGACTATTTTCTTTCATTAAAATTGTTGTTCTTAGATTGTTTTGTACACAAACACTGACCTTGGGTATCGTTATGTTATTTTACTCTTCCTCCTTCTTCTTGTTTTTCTATGCCTCCAAGTCATTTCTGACTTAGGGCAAGCCTCAGGGGAACCTACCCAGGGTTTTCTTGGCAAGATTTATTCAGATCAGGTTTGCCATTGCCTTCCTCTCAGGCTGAGAGAGTATGACTTGTTCAAGGTCACCCTGTGAATTTCCATGGTTGAATGGGAATTTGCACCCTGGTCTACAAAGTTATAGTCAAACCACTACACTCCTGTGTCTCTCTTACGTTACCCTTTATACCATATTATTGGTATCTATACAGAGAGAAACAAAACAGCAATTGTACTTGAAGTGGTGATTTGTACACAGAACTTTTAAGACCAATTCGTTCTTATTTTGGCATGAGCTTTCATGGATATAAACCCATTTCTTTGGATGTAGTACCAAGTGATTGTAAGGCTTTAGGCATACTGCATATTTACACATTTGTGGGAGTGGAACAGAATGTGAAGTGAAGAGTAACTTTGCACTCTCACCCACTCTAATTTCCTTGCAGTGTTTTTCCCCTCCAAATTTCCTCCATGGATACTTTAAGGTCAGTGACAGAATATCTGGGGAAATGGGGAATGAAATATCCCCCCCCCCCCCCCTTTAGCATGTTCCTCCGGGTTTGCCTAGATGAAAGTAGAATAGGAAATCTCGCATGAAGAAATGTCAATGGTCATGGAACTGACCACCCAATCCTTATGCAGGTTTACTCAAAAGTAAAGTCTACTGCATCCATAAATTGGCCTAAATCCAAATGTTACTTCTAGACAGAAAATCAATGGGAATTCAGCCCAGCAACACTTACATATATTCCATTGATTCAGCAAGTCTACCCTAATTGGGACTAATCTTTAGGTTTAGGCCAATGGGATATACCTACATCATTAAATACATATGTATGATTATTGTGGCTACATAGTGGGACTTTGGTATCTGCAGACTTGCCATCTGTGAATTTGACCATCCACAGACGGCAAGCCTGCATTGTCTCGAATGATGGCGCCTGCATGAAGCCATGCTGCCATTGGGGACAACTGAACTGAATTCTGTCTGTCTTCCTTTCCTTTCCTTCCCCTCCTTCCTTCCTTCCATCCTCTCCCCCCCCCCCCCCCGCCTCTCTGAGACTTCTTCCCCAGACTTGGCTTCAGAGACAGTTTGGAGGCAGAGGCTGGAGCACTGCCATTAGGGACAGATGTGCCTACACACTAAACCCCAACATCCCTTGCCACTGGAAAGGCTGGCTAGGTCTTAAGGGAGTTGCAGTCCAAAAATGTTTAGAGAGCAACATGTTCCTCAAGCCTGATCTACATGGTCTTGTTGCTCAATAATTTATCAAAATTGGGTCAGGGAACCTCTGAGATCAGAAATACTGGGTTTGGAAGAACAGCAAAGTAGTCTGAATTAGACCAGATCATGAGCAGAACTTGGTATATCACATATGGAATACGTCATCAAAATATCTAGGACTGCCAAGTTGGATGTCTCTCCATTGAAGAGTGGAGAGAGGGGGGCATGAAAGACCACCCAGTTCTGTTCATGTCACCAGCACCCTCCGCACCCCTCCCCTCCCTCTCCATTGGCTGTATTGAGAGGGGACATCTGTGGCTTGGGATTTGGAAGGGAAGGTTGGACAGGAACCTTTCTCTTGTGTGACAGAGCTTTACTGTAGCACATTTTATTCTTTGATCTACTCATGATCAAGGTTATAGGAACCCCATTTGGTATCAACCAGCCAGCCCTAACAATATCTATTGTGCTATGGGGAGATGTTTGGGTAAGCCATGGGTGGAGCTAAGAGTGGGATCAATAGGAGACAACCTAGCTGATCAAGCCCTCATATTGGTTGATGGCCAGAATGCAGCTTGTATTGGTCAGACAAGTAGAATAGTAACCAGTTAGAAACATGAAGCAACCATCCCCCCCACTGAATATGAGCAGTCAGAGAAAAAAGTCCAAGACAAGGGTTGGTCTCTCTCGCTCGCCATCTACTCCATGGACATGCAGAGAACAGCCCTCCCTGAGTATCAACAGCAGCATCCTGCCTCCCTTCCGCCAACCTGATATCTTCCTTAGAGATTTTGTTTGTACAACAAACTTGCATTACGCAAGGTAGCATGTGACAAGCGCTGCTTGAGAGAAAAGCTATTTCATCCCAGTGGGACAATAATTTCAAGGTTATTCCAAGTGCTCTTGTCCACAGCAAATCAAGCCAATCAGGAAGCTCCTTGATTCGTAGACTCTGTGCTCCATTTATTGTGTTCCACCCTTCAGTGTTTCCTGCCATTGTTCTTACAAATTTCTCTTCAAGTGAATGTGATGTGTGCCGGATCTCTGGGGTTGCCGCCCTTACCTTCGGTACAGGGAATTTGAGGGTCTATTAAAGAGGAAACGAAACAGAAAAAAAGAAAAGAAAAAGCTCTTGGCTTCACTTAGGCTTCAGTTTCCCAGGGCAGAGGGGGAGTTTGGGATGACAGATGGGCAGTGATAAATGCATGGAAGAAGCCAGGCTAGCTGCAGTTATGCCTGCTTTCTCATGCACAGTGCTCAAAACAGCTGGAATTGAAAGCTGGCTGTCAAAATTGAATGGTTGTGCTGCCTTATAAATCAGAGAGAGCTTAAAGGATTTTTAAAAGGTTTTTTTTCCTTGTTAGAGAAGTATCACAAACTGACATTTTAAAAATATGAGTTGCTCTCTCACTATGAGCCCTTTCACACCACATCATTTTAGCACTATGATTTCACTTTAACTGCCCTGGATCCACCATATGATATGTTGGGATTTGTAAGTCAGGGAGAATACCAGGTGCTATAGGCTATATTCCAGAGGAAGGAACTGGCAAGAACACCTCTGAGTATCCCTTACCTAAGAAAACTTTATGAAATCTATGGGGTCACCATAAATCGACAGGCATGTACATGCGCACATTTAGAATTCTCAGCCAGAGAGCCCTAGTGCCTCTCCAAACTCAAATCCCAGGACTCCATAGGATTGGAGCCATGGCAATTAAAAAATGGAATCGACAAGTGATAACTGTATTGAATGAAAGCTCCTGGCTTCTCCCTCTTTTTGTAGCTATCTCAAAAATGTTTTACAATTTTCATTTCACACCTACTTTTCCCCTTATGACTCCTCTCTGCACAACCCAGTCCTGAATGTGCATTGACAGCTGATGGTTTCTTTGTTAGTAGGGCAGTGAATCCATTTGGGGATTGTGAGACCTGCCACACTGCAGAAATAAAGCAGTTTGACACCACTTTAAGGCCATCATGGTTCCATCCTGTGGGATCCTGGGATTTGTAGTTTGGTGAAGGTATTCAGCCTGGCCTTTCAGAGAGCTCAGGTGCCTCACCAAACTACAAATCCCAGGATTCGTAGGATAGAGCATGGAAGTTAAAGTGGTGTCAACCTACTTTATTTCTGCAGTGTGGATGCACCCTTAGTCTGAATTTCAGAGGAGGTGTCTCAGGTGTCGAATGCAATCCCCAGCAGGTCCAGCACCTTGGACAGCTCCTGTCAAGTTGAGTCTAAAGCCCAGAGTGGCTTTTTTAGAATAATATATTTATTCATATATTATTTTATTATTCTTATTATTATTCTTACAGTATGACATTATACTCTGTAACAATTCTTAAGATATAATTATATAGTCTTATATGTTTATGACCTCACAGACTGAAAATAATTCCAGGTGGCTGTCCACATTTGAGGCTTTGACTTTTGCAGATTTGATTATTCATGGATTTGATTAATATGTTCTCTCTAGGAATGTCTAGGTCCTCCAGTGTAACTCTGCCACACATTGATCATAGACAGAGTAATGCTGGAGGACCTAGACATTTCTAAAGAAAACACTTCTCTAAAAATTTGTAAGTCCTCCAGTACAATTCTATGGTTGGCTTTTGCTGAATATTGGCCACAGAGATGCGCTGGAGGATCCAGAGTTTCCTAGAGAGTTGTTCTCTGAGGAAAATAAAAGTGGGATTTTTATTGGCGTTTTCCCCACTTTCATGAGGGTCCTGTGCCCCTAACCTCAGCAAATGTGAAGGGCCCATTACAGTGGGATGTAAAAACAACAACAAAAGCCTATAAGTCACACTGGCTGGGTGGGAACTCAGCAGAGTATTCCCAGTTCTATAGGCTCTGGATGGCTTCCTTCCAACCAGCTGTCCCTACAAATGGAAAAGGATATAGGGCAGGGGCGGGGAACTATTTTAAGGCAAAGTTTTGGATGCCAACCCCCACAGCAACCTAAAAGTGTGATGATGTCAATGATGTCATTTCCAAAGTAAGTCACAGACAGATGTGATACAATGCAATTTAGTCATATCTTTATTATTGGGGGGAAACTGAATGACAATTAATTCCTGTTTTGCAACTGGTTTCTTCAAAATGCTGACTCCTACTCACAGTTAAGAAATAAAGCAGCATTATGTCTGCTCCGGGCCAGAGTTAGACAGTGGGGAAAAATGGAAGCAAAGGAAAAGAATATATTATTTCAAAGCCAGCCAAGTCAGAAGCTGGATATATCTATGGTTACGAAGACAGGAAATAAGATCCAGAAACTGAATTTCTGATCCTTTGCTCATTTCAAATGCAGCTATCTTCAGCTGACTCATAACTGCCTCATCCCAGATGGCTTCTCAATGAAAATAAAATAAAATAAGCATATCAGGCTTAACAGTGTCATCGTGTCAACTGAAGCAACAACAACAACAACAAAAGCTTACATGCAGATAATAGCAGAAAATCCCCTGTTGCCTCCTTGGAAAGCTGGAACTAGGGGGCCTGGAGTGTGGGAAGCAAAAAAGATTCCACACTCGTTTCATTCTCAGTTATTTCCAGTAAGAGGCAGCTTTCAACTTCCTGCCTGGATGGCTTAGGTCTCTGTCGGGTGAAATTCTTGACCCTTAGGGCTTTCAAAACAGGGTGGACGTTCCAAGGAAAGATTAAAACAATAAAATGAACATAACCATCTGGAGTGTTTCAAATGGAGAGGTAAAAAGCAAAGACAGAGCAGCACCTGCAGCCCAGACAAATTGGCATAGACCTTGAAAGGGATTTCAATTCAAACAGTTGATGGCCAGATCATGAAACAGAACTTCCAGTTATTCCCAGACACCAGAAACACCACAAGATATATTTAAAGTAAGGGTGGTAACCATGCAGGCCTTGAGAAGCTGTTGGACTGCGAGTCCCAACAGCCCCAGGCAACAGAGAAATACTGGGAGTTGCAGACCAGCAGCATCTGGAGGGCTGCATGATTCTCAGCCTTGTTTCAAGTGGTGGGGTGGAATGAGGCTGTATATGAACCTCGCGCAAATCATAGACTACTCTCTGTGTGACTTCCAACTCATCAATGAATTCAAAAAAATACAGCAGGCCCTCCACATTTGCTGGGGTTTGGTGAACAGGGTCCCCGTGAAAGTGGAAAAATGCAAATAAAAATTATTATTATTATTATTATTTAATTGAAAGAACATTTCTTTGGGGATTTTTAGGTGCTCCAGCACAACTCTATGGTCAACATCTGCCAGAGGTTGACCACAGATTCATGCAGGAGAACCTACAAATGCCTAGAGAAGTATTTTCTCTATGAATCTCTAATTCCTCCCACGTCAATGTCTGGCAGAGTCATGTTGGAGGAAGTAGAGATTCACAGAGAAAACATATTAATCAAATCTGTGAATAATCAAATCCACAAAAGTCAAAATGTGAAGGGCCAACTGTATTTTCGACCCCCTCTGCTTGTGCAGAGAAGGCGGAAGCAAGGCAAAGAAGCCCAGGTGTTGTTTTTTCCATGCTTATACACTTTGCATGTATTAGATCACAGCAAATGTGGTTCCCCAGTTACATCTGAAAAGTGAACACAGGCCTGATAAAACCTCCTACATTACATGCCTGCCTGAGATTGCAAACCAGTAGCCTTTTTACTCTACACAATCATAACATTCTCTCTAACTGTTCTGATTTGTTAGGGCCAGTTCCGATAAATCCTCTGTCATCCCATTTTTTAAAATGTTGCAGTTTCCCTTCTTTCTCCTACTTTCCCCCTTTGGCCTCAGCTTACTTCAACGGCTGCACACCGAGTTCAAAGTGCAAAAGTGGTTTGCACACAATTCAGTGAGCAGGGAAGAGAGGGTTGGGCAGAATCTTGCCCTTCCCAGCAGGTTCAGGCAAAAAGAAACCGCTGTAGCATCTCCTAATTTTTGTGTCTTCTCTGATTAATAACTTTTGCTATCTTGACCACACTGAGGTTGCTTGGCCATGTGTGTTCTAATTTTCAGCTATGAGATATTAGAGGGTATGGTATAGCCTATATATTCCACTTTAACTGTCATGGTTCCATCCTATGGAAGCATGGGCTTGGTAGTTTGGTGAGGCACTAGAAGAGTTGTCTGGTAGATAAATGTAATTAATTATCCCTAAACCACAAAGTTGAGAATTCCACAGTGATGGAACCATAGCAGTTAAAGTGAAATATAACACTATAGTTGTATAGTGTGTAAAGGTCTCGGTGGTATATGGTTAAAAGTAGTGTTACAAGGTGGTATTCAAATGAAATTCTTAAAGAGCACATAGGCAGCATTGTAAATTATTACTTTGAAAAGTTACACATTGCCTTTTACATACTGCTTGTAAGAAAAGCAATATGGGTATATTAGTTATTACGTGCCAAAAATGAATTAAGTAAAATATTATTATATTACATTTTTAATCAAATATTCCTTCTGCATTAAAGCTGACAGATTGTCATTAATGTTCTAGTGTCAGTGAAATTATCCACACCCACCTATTATTTACATTTAATAAATATATATTTTTGGGAGGCACTTAAATATACAGGAAGTCCATGTGAACCCACTATTTACTTCTCCTCTTTGCACACTGGATGGAGGACCCCCTTAAAAAGGAGGGAACTAGCCCAGAGAGTAAAGGGACTGAAATCAAAATCAAAATCATGAATGCTATTTTTCTTACCTGAGAACACTTCTGTATCTCTAGGCCCTCCATTGTCATTCTATGACCTACTTTTGGTGGAAATAGAGCAGCAGCAGCCAATTTAAATAAAGGCATAACACATAAGCTCTGCAGAGAGACTGTGGTGGCCATTTTTAATAGGATCTTGCCCCTATTAAAAATGGCCACCACAGTCTCTCTGCTTTATGCATTATGCATTTATTAAAAATGGCCAATACTATAAAATAAAATAAAATGCAAGTAATCAAATTGGTGAATGCGGAATCCATGAAAGTGGATTTTTTTATCAGAACCTTATCTCTGCAAGTTCTATTGCCCACATGTGTCAGCACTGTGAATAAAGATGGAGATGATGATGCAGATAGAGTTGAAACACGTTAAAGACATGCAGAGTCTTAGCCATATCAGTTATTAACACAGCTGACAATGCAAATCTTTCAAGAAAACTCAAAAACAAACCCTGAGAACTATTATCCCGGGTTTTGTCCGGATTTTGGCAGTGTCCCCCCCCCCAAAAAAAAAACCCCTTAATTGAATGCATTCAGAATTCATGTGAAATCCCATTGTACCGAAATTATTTACACAATCTGAATAACCCCTGACTTGGTTACCACTAAATAGACATATGGCCATGTTCTAATTCTTTTCTCCTTGGAAACAAGGCACACATAAAGTTAGGCTCACACAAAGTTAGACTGCCACTCTGTTTGTGGCTTCCCATAAAAAAAGTTTTGTTTTGAACATTATAAATTCTGCTAAAAATGTTTTTTTGTCACATTAATAAACTTTTTAAGCACTCAGGAGCACCCATGCATTTCTTGATTTCCTAAATGCTTTACACAGACTTTGGGATTATCCTTTAAATGGCACTATCAGTTGTAAAAGCAGTGCATGTGGGAATATCAGGCCAGGAGAGTAAATGAACAGATAATGCAAAGGAAATGTCATGCAGTACAGGGATGGACACTTTTTCATTTTTCATATCTAAAGTTTGCTTTATATCACATTTATATGATTTGATTTTAAAAACTATGAAAATGTATAAACATTTTCACACATTTTCCTTCCTACATATGTATTTTTGAATGCATTTTTGGCTAAGGCACGTATTTGTTACTAGTGAACTATACCTAGTTGTTAGTCTCAACTAGGAATTTACATATGTTTCATTGAATCTATCGACTTTAGTCTCAACTAGCATAAGACTTTATCACATGGGGGAAAATCGGGGGTTTAAACAAACATTTTCCAGTGACAGTTGCACGATTGTGGATAATATTTTCACATGACATTGCGATTAGAGAAGACTTATCTTGGGAATAACTAGAAATGTTCCAGCAACAAAACATTCATGGGGAAATCCCATGAATGATTTGCGGCTGGAGCACTCCTGGTTATTCCCGGGATAAGTCCTCTCTAATCACGGTTTGTGTGAAAATCTTAGCTGTGATCGCATAACTGTCTCTGGAAAATGCTTGTTTAAACCCCCAGTTTTCCCCCATATGATAAAATCCTATTCTAGTTGAGACTAACAACTGAACTGAGGCCGATTTTAACTAATAGGGTGTATTTTTGAACATTATTCTCCTTAACAAAAAGTGTTCAATTTCACCTACACTGTTTATTTGTGTGTGCATTTTTTAAAATTAAAAAGCTCTACCACAAAATTCGGAGGAATGGAAATGCTAAAGTACAGTATAACTGCTTTTTGATTTAATTGGTGTGAATTAGGTAGGTTTGTATTACAATCCACACTAAACTAATACCTGCCATTTCTACTGCACTAATAGAAAGGTCCCACTGTAAAAATAGCTTTTGCTCCAAAGTCTATCAAGTGTAAATCCTAAAGATTAAGTGCAGAGCAGTGATAATAGTGCTTTCCTCTTTCAGAAGCAGTTTCCTTCAGAGGTGAGAATACTGGAAATTTCTTGCATTTTTGGGATTTTTGCTGAAATTGAGCCTGGGGAAAGAAATAGAGAAGTGCCCAGACATTCAATGCTGCATTTCAAAGCAGCATCAAACCCTATATAAAGCATACAGCACACAAGGGGAGTATGCCTCCACCCAGCTAAGAAAATGGAAACATCTGTCCCTCTGCTGAGGACATTCCGATTGCTTCTCTTTACAGCTGTTGCCACATGGCAGAAATAAAGTAGTTTGACACCACTCCAACTGCCATGGCTCAATGCTATGGGATTCTGGAATTTGTAGATTTGTGAGCTATTTAGCCTTCCTTGTAAGAGAACTCTGGTGCCCACCAAATTACAAATCCCAGAATTCCATACCATTGTATCATGGAAGTTAAAGTGGTATCAAACTGCTTTATTTCTGCAGTGTGCCAGCAGAAATAAAGGCACACATGGAGAAGCACTGATCTCAAACTCATCTTGGCTAGAATACACTGGACCTCCAGCTAGTAAACGTAAGACATGGAGCAAGCGCCTTTTCTAATTATTAGCATCCACCGAAGAAGCATCTTTCGTTATTAGTAAAACAAAAGGATATGGATTAGAGAAAATACAATCTCCTACAAACAATCTTTTACCTGCCTCTCATTCCACTTCATATTTAGATTACTCTGTTCTGATAGCTGGAAGAGAGGGGGGATTAACAGGTAAAATACCTTTCATTATGTCAGTTTCTCTATTTAGTTCTGTATCATTGCCACATGATCTGTTGTACCATTCTCTATACAATTCTTTTCTTTCATTGTTTAAAATGGAAATGCCTGGTACTGAACTATGTGCAAAGTGTATATGCTTTACAACCGATATCTGTTTAGATTTCAAACACCCATCCACTCACTCAACCACAATGTATCTGCTTGGTAATTTAGGGGCAAAACAAACCGCCCCAAAATGGCAAGCTGGAAGCACACGTTTTAACTCCGGAGGGACGCCGCAGCAGTCAAACTACACGGTGTCCCTCTGGAGTAAAAAGAACCTGCTCCTTTCACTTTTTAGGTTTTTTTAAAGCATTATAGTGCATAAATGCAGCAATGAAATGGAAATTATGCACTATAGTACTTTAGTTCTAAAAAAAAAATCAGGATTTTTTTTGGAAGAGCCCAGTGTAACTCCAAGCAATCATTACTAAAAGGATGGAATGAGTAGAGGAAACAATAACCAGCAAAATCAAGGAGAAATGTTGGGATAAACAATGCTTCTTGAAATCAAGCTGGAAGAACCCTCTATCACAAGTTCCTGAATCAAAAGCTTATCTTTTCACACAATGTAGGGGGGCATCTAGTGGACACTATTTTTATAGCAAGTGCTATAAAAAATGAAGGAAGTTATTTCCTTCTTGGTGAAAAAAAGACTTCAGAATCACCCAGATACACTCATTTTGAGTGATTCTAGCTACACCATTCTCTGATTTTTAATGTCACTCATTGCCTTTCAAATGCTGCCACATTTTTTCCTGAGTAGTAGTGTGGTTCTGAAAGAATCAGCTTGGCATAGTGGTTTGAGTGCTAGACTACAACTCTAAAGTCCAGGATTTAATTCCCAGCTTGGCCATGAAACCCACTGAGTGACTTTGGGCAAGTCACATACTCTCAGCCTCAGGGGGAAAGCAATGGCAAACTTTGCCAAGAAAAATCCATGACAGTGCTGCCAAAGATGCTGGCGAAATGTCAGGAAGAAACTCTTCTAGAACATGGCCACATAGCCCAAAAATCCCACAAAAAACTATGTATGCTGGCCATGAAACCCTTTGACTTCAGACTTGAAGGCACACAACACACACAGTGTGGTTCATAAAGTTTCATTTGTCAGCCTCTGACTGTGAAATGGGCTCAGATGTTAGCTATTGATGTGCCTGATCCACGTTCTTTCCACAACTTTTCCTTCTTTTCCCACTTGTTCTTCCAGTTTTGGGATCCTCACATTTTCCCACAGCCTAAATATATTTTCATGTGGTTAAAGTGAAAATTTGGTAAGATGTGATCTTTTTAAAGAAAATTTAAAAGAAATAAAAATATAGTTTTCAATTATTATTATTATTTTTAAAAACTCTTGTTCCATTGAGCCTCACGCAACCTACACCATCTTTCCAGCATTTTAAAGGGATGCAGGCAAATGGCAGAGCCAATTTCTTCTTCCAAAAGGTAGATATTTGAGGACCAGTGCAGTCTGCACCCTCCACACCTCCTAGTGATGCCTTTGCTCCAGTCCACCCAAATCTCAGTGGCCACCAGTTAGGAGAGAATGAGGCAGGTAAAGAGGGGAGTTATACTGCACATCTGATACAAACTTTTTTAATTCTCTCTTCCTCCTCCCACTTGGGCAACCATTTCAACTTGATGACCTAGCACTACTTCATATAAAGAACCCTACTGGTTTAGATCAAACCAATCTACCATTCTATTTTACAGTGGCAAAGAGGAAGCCTATGGGAGTCCTGTCAGCTGGTGTGAGTGTGATCACACCCTTCTGCTGTCTTCTCCATGATATGGGGCCTTTTCACACTACTCAATTATAGCACTGTGATTCCACATTTATCCTATGGAATCCTGGAGTTTGTAATTTGATGAGGCACCAGAGCTATCTGTCTCAGAATTCTGAATTCCCATCTCTGAACTGCAATTCCCAGGATTCCATAGGATGTTGCTATGACAATTACAATGGAATAGAGCCATCATGGTTTGAGTATTGAACTATGACTCTGGAAACCAGGGTTTGAATCCCCTCTCGGCCATGAAACCCACCCACAGTCTCATGCTCACAGCCTCAAGGAAAGGCAATGGCAAACCTCCTCTGAACAAACCTTGCCAGGAAAAATGAAAGGTTCTCCTTAGAGTCACCATAAGTCAGAAACAACAACATTATAACTATGTAATGTGAAAGGGCGCCTGATACTAAGTGGTGTACTGTCTCTGGCACTGGATATAATATATAGCCATCATGACTACTGGGTGTTCATAGTCTTCTCCTGCATGAGTCTATCTCACCCACTGTCTTAAAGTTAGTCACGCTTGGTGGCCATCATTTCACCTTATGAAAAGATAAAATAGCCACTTCAACTTGTGACAAGTAGCAATTCCAGAGGCTGATTATGCATTGCATGAAAAATATTTGGATGTCTCAAGTGTTCAGCATTATGGCAAGCTACTTCAAGATCCCAGCTTCTGGGATTATGAGATGAGAAATCTTTTCTCCCTTCTCATTTATTATTATATAAACCTCTGTCTGGCCTCAGACACCTTGACAAATCACCCTCTACATTGCCAAGAGGGAAAAAATAACAACCTCAAATGCTCATAAAGCTATCTACAGGTGGTTTTCATTTTTTTCCAAAGGAGAGTTTTACATTCACTTTCATTCTCCCCATTTTATAGACAGAGGCCTGTTTAACTGTCAGTCTTATTTAAATTACTTCAAAGTAATTTAAAATCCTGGATTATAGAGCAGCTACTTAAGCATTCTTGATTAGGCCAAATATATTTCTTTGGGGAGAATACCAAAGCACAAATAGTTGGAATGTAGATCAAAGGAGATTTAAAGGTCCAAAATAAGCTGATCCAACAAAATACTGTGGAATTTCTGCCTTATAAACACACACATATAAACACAAAAATGGGAAAGAAATGCTTTTATCATAGTTTGGGACTGACCATGTCAGAAACTAGGGAGTAACAGTATATATGCTGGACACCACAGCAAATGCTGGACAACTGTTTTGTCAATCTCAGCATTTGGCCTGCTGACAGTTGCTAAATTGCTGAGAGAATCAGGGATCTTGAGGAGGGGAAAAAAAACACTATTGGGAGCTAAATGAAATAAGAATGGGCAAGAGAGAGAGGTGCTCCTTCTGAAGCAATCTTTCTTATCAGATTTAGGGCCCATACAGATAGGCCAAAATAAAGCTGCTTCAGGTGACAGGTCACTTTGGAGGTATGCTGTTTAAATGCTGCATGCGTCCTAAGAGGTCAGAAGCTGCAATATGGATGCAGCATTCAAGAGTGACACTGATCTGGATTCAGAAGCAGCAACTGCACCTGTTCTATTATGGATCAAAGTGGGGGGGGGGAATTGTCTATGTAGCTAGCTAGCAAAGGGAACTGGAAGTTTCAGCATCTGTGGAGAGCTAGCTGCCCACAGACAGTAATTTACAGTTGTTATCAACCGCTGGCCCTTAAGAGATTTTGGACTTCAGCTCCCAGAAGTCCCACACAGCATAGCAGGAGTGTAGCAACAGCTGGGGCAAAAGATGGCTTTGGCTCCCGAATAAGAATGTTGCTTTCCAAAATTTTCCTTCAGTCTCCAAATTACTAGACATATACTTTAGGCATTCAAAGAAAAGAATATGGTAGACTGGCAGAAGCCTAACAACCACATTTTCGACACTTGCTAAAACTTTATGCAAGGAAGCCTTTCTATGTACACTGGTCCCCCGGGTTACGAAATACCCAGGTTACGAAATTTTCGGGATACGAATAAATCCCATAGGGATTTATTGTTTCGGCTTACGAAGGTTTTTTCGGGTTACAAAAAAAAATTTGCGCTGTTTCAAATGGAGCCGCGGCGCAGCCGCGGCTTTTTCTCCATTAGCGCCTATGGGCTATTCGGCTTACGAAGTATCCCGGGTTACGAAAGCGGCGGCGGAACGAATTAATTTCGTAACCCGGGGTACCAGTGTATATATATATTTGTAAGCAGCGAGACCCACTTCTGTCGCATTTACAGCTTTGTGTGGAAATTCATTCTCAGCTTTGACCCATGTGCTGACACCATACAGGCATCTGGTGTTTCTTCAGAGAAAAGAAAATGCAGCAATACTGGCTTCTGAAATTAATGTATTTGAAGCAATCCCAAGTGAACAATTGCTCCACAATTTTCCAGAGAAATCACAGCACATTGGACTTTATAAACAGTTTGAATCATTATTGTAGGGCAACGTGGACAATGATTCATTTATTTCCCAATCACTGTCATTTAGTTTACCCAACTATTTTGCAGGTGAAAAAAATGTACATTGCAATTGATATGCTTTTTTAAAAGCATCATAACATGATGTGTAATTAAAATGCATCAATTGGGGATTTTTGGGCCATTAACTATGATTTCCCCTGCAACAAAAGCTCTTTTATAGCACTCAATGACTGCCCCCTTCTGCCTCCCATTTTTATCTCTGCCCCCCAATGAAAATGGTCTTGCTATGCCCTTGACGCTTTTAAGCAAGGAGATCACCACAAAGTCAGTGTTGAATGGAGGATAGTGGCTAGGATTCTCGAACAAACCTTTTGTTTCAAGTCCAGTTTGTTCGAGATATTGGGAAATCAGCCTGCTGAACTCAGCAAGACTTACTATCCACACTGCAAAATTATGCCAGTTTAATCCCACTTTAACTGCCATGGCTCCTATGAAATCCTGGGACCTGATATTTGATGAGGGACATAGTATTCTTGAGTACATTTCCCATTATAGCAGTTTGGCAGAGAATCCTCCCACCAAACTACAGCTCCCAAGATCAGGCCTTTCCAGATTAACCATCCCGGCCCAGGTTCCCAGGTTCCCTGATCCCCTCATTCCTCCCGTGGCCCCATCTTAGTGATGGTTGAGGATCAACAGAGGGATATCAGGGTTTTTAGTTTTAATTGCTGTTTTTATCCTTGATATTGTGTTTTTAATATGTTATACTATTTAATACTGTCTTAAGGGGGGGAGGGATAAAGTGTTTTTAATTGTCATATTTTATATTTTACTGTTGTTAACCGCCCGGATTGGTTTGCTAGAGGGCGGTATACA
>NC_056523.1:207474284-207475400 GCF_019175285.1 Sceloporus undulatus
AATAATAATAATAATAATAATAATAATAATAATAATAATAATAATAATAATTCCATAGAATGCAACCTTTTTATCTTCCAGGAAGCATCCCAATTATAGCACTTAGAATTCTCTGCCAAACTGCTATAATGGGAAATGTACTAGAGAAGGTGCAATTGCAATACAGGTTGTCTCAAAGTGTGATAACTGTGATATGCCCTGAATGATAGAAGGTTGCATTCTAAAGCCATTATTGGTACTTGCAATTCAGGAGAACAGCAGCAGAGGGAGTTGGGAGACGTGGCCCATTACATTAAGTTCTCTCTTATCCACATTTTCACCTTTGCAAAAGCATTGGGAAAATGGGGATTAATACACAAGGGTGAGAGTTTTGTTTGGCTTATGTACTTTTGTAATAAGGCAGGGGGCAACATTGGAGGTCTAGAGAGATTTCATTAGTCCCCCAGGAAGCATTGGAGGGTGAGCCCCCATTGCACTACATGCAATTGCTCATTTTTTTGGACCTCAAATGCCTTCTAGGGGATGGGGGCCATTTTAATCATGTTTTTAGGACCTCCTAGGCCATATTAGATCAAGCAGAGGGCCCTTTTTATCATCAGGAAGTGATGATAAAGTGATTACCCCCCTTTTAAGGCCTCTCCTGGGCTTAAATTGACTCAGGGCAAACAATTCCCCTCATGGCATTTTTTGTTTGGAAATTGTTGACCCTGGGTGGGGGGGTTGGATGCAGCCTGCAGGCTGCATTTTGCCCTCTCTTGTTTATACGGACTTGCCAAAATTTGAAAAATTCTTCATAAACTGGCTAGGACAAAGCATACAATAAAAATTACCGTATATACTTGACAATAGATCAACCTCATGTATAAGTCAAGGCCAGGTTTTGGGGGCAAAATTATGGATTTTTATATAACCCCTGGATAAGTTGAGGGTAAAATCTAGGGGCACGAAACAAAGGATCTAAAGGAAGGAGCAAAGGAAAATGATGCCAAAGAAGATACAAAATTCCAGCACGCATAATTGTTTGTGCTCACGCTAAAGCCTGGGTGGATGATAGAGCAGAGGTGGGTCAGTGCTTCCAAGACAGATTGCCTTTCACCAGGGGATAGTTCCTTTTTC
>NC_056523.1:207485400-207559349 GCF_019175285.1 Sceloporus undulatus
TTTTTAACTAATTTTTTTAGACTTATACATGAGTATATAGAGTATATTGGACTGAAACTGCAAGATTAATCCATCCCTAGAGATCAATGCATACAGATATGTTCCAAGACGTATTGTAGAAATGTGAGACTATGGGTAATAATGAATCCAATTGAAATGAATAACTTCCAGGGGATGTTGACCATAGAGCTGCACTGGGAACCTAGATGGCTCTTAGCAGGAACACCTCTTTAGGCATTTCTAGGTCCTCCCGCTTGACTCCTGTGGTCAACTTCTGCCAGAAGCATACCATAAAAGTGTGTTGGGGAATTTATAAAATGCCTAGAAAGAACCTGTTTTTTCAAACATGGGTAAGTAAAACCATGGGTACAGGTCCCATGGATATGGGGGTCATTCTGTGTTTTTTCCTTCACCACAAAAAATGTTTTTCTTTTGTCCCACCACAGTGTGCCCTTGACGTATATGATCCTCCAAGTATAACTCAACTGAAATGAGTTTGTCCCTGTCGACTGAATTTTCAAACAGAAAAGCAATGCTCAGTCCCTTCATGGAGTGCCAACATTACAGAGCCTTTTAAACCTCAACAAATGCCACTCACTCCAGGCATCATCACGAAAGATTTATTGTAAGGGATAAGTAAAGATTTATGCATGGAATTTGATTCTGCTCCCAGTAGTTCTCTACTCTGACAACAGGTTGTAGAGATGAAGTTATGGAATCACCTCTTAGAATGCTTTGACTGAACACTTGGCTGCCTCTGTACGTTCTCAGTTACAAGGATACTCTCTTAGTTCTACTTTTCCTTCATTTATTCTAATTATTAAGTATATTTATATCCTTTCCTCCAAAGAGCTCAAGGCAGTGTACATACTTCTCCTCCTTTCCATTATATCCTCACAACAATCTGATAACGTAGCTCAGCATGAAAGAGAATAATTGGCCTAGAGATATGCAAGAGTAGTTGTGAAGACCATTAAACAAAACCCCAAATGCAAAATACACATGGGTGATACCTTAGGCCAAATAAAAGTTGAAGAAAACATTACACTAGTTTTTCAAGGCTCACTGGCTTCTTCATTAGGGAAAGATGTTTAAAACATTATGCAGAGAAAACAAAAGTGATGTTGTTAGAGTCTCAAACCTGTATGACCACATGCATCGTTTTATTATTCAGCATTTCACAGATGAAAACTGGGACGAATGTGGCCAAACAACATCACAATGTGGTCAAGATGGCAAAGGGGATTAATGAGGAGGGTGCACAAGCTAGGAGAGGCTGAATTTAAAGATACAGCCATGTTAGTCTGTAGAATCAGTATGTAGAGAGATCTTGTAGCACCTTTGAGACTAAGTGAAAGAAAGAAGTTGGCAGCATGAGCTTTCGTATACTAAAATCTACTTCTTCAGACGCATAGGAGAGGCTGCAACAGTTTGCTTTTGCCTGAGCCTAATGGGAAGGGCAAGCTTTTGCTCCTTCCTCTACTTTCTTCTTGCTGTGTCAACTGTGAGCAAACTACTTTTGCATTTTGAACGCAGTTTGCAGCAATTGGTATAAACTGAGAGAAAATGGAAAAGTAGGAAGAGGTAAAACTAGGACATTTTAAAACTGGAAAAGTCAGAGAGCAGAGGATTAATCAGGGCTGTCGCTGCCAGATCAGGATAGTTGGAAGGTATGTATCTTTGGTTTTCCACACATCTTTCCAGTGTGTCTGTGTATACACCATCTCCATTTCTTTTATAAATATATGTCAGTAATACCAAAGAACAGAAGATTGATGACAAATGACTTGAATGTGTAGGTTCCAAATGAACTCTACACTGACAGGGATTGAGTGATTTTTTTAAAATAACGTGGCAGAAAAGGGATTATTTTCAAAACATCATAATTCTTCCTTATTTTTGTATCTTTTGATTTTCTTTTCCCCCATAGTACTAACTAGTAGTAAGACAATCTTCTCTACTCTGCCCTGTGAACACAAACGAATAAATTTTGTCCCTGTGACTGTAACATTAGATTTGTATATTTTAGACACAGATAGATACAGATGCTCTGCACTACCAAGTTAAAACAGTTTAATATCACTTCAGTTGTCATGGCTTCTAGGATTTATAGTTTTGAGAGGTCATACTCTAATTTATAAAAATGTGCACTAGGGAAAAACCCGAAGTCCTCCACCTATCTACAAATCCTACAATTCCATAGGGTGAGGCATAAATATTAAGTGGCCTCTGACTGCTATAACAGTGTAGTGAAGAATACACAAAGGCTCTCTGTGACCCTATATCAGCATGCATGCCTTTTAGTAACAGAGGAGTCTGAATGTAAAGGACAACTTCCAAGTGATAATGTGTAAAAGCAAACATGCACCTCTGTAGATGGCATTAATGGGTGTTTCCAAATGATCTTCCAGTTGTGTGGGGCTGAATAGAATACAGCAAAAAGAGATACAAGAGGACTGAATGAACGATAGCCAGTGCTATGGTACTATATACCCATTAGGAAAATAGTTATCTCTCCATACTGCATTCTTCTAATGTTTATTTATTTAACGTACATCCTGCTTTTCTTTTTGCATGGGATCCAAAGTGGCTTACATCTCATTGGCACTGGTGGGTGGCAGTACAGCTATTCCCCTGCAAGCTGGAGATCTTTAAATGTGGCACATCTTGGGGACAGCAAGTTAGGACAGTACCTGCCACACCTTTCCTATGAAATGCCATAGGTAAGTGTGAGAGTTAGTAGCTTTTGTACACCTATACGAATTGCTAGTCTGATGTTTGCTGACTTCCTGTTTATTTGCTTTGATTATTCCAGGGTGACCAAATGTCTTCACTACAAAGGAGGACAAGGCACTGCGAAATGGAGGATGCTCAAGACAAATGGAGGACATGACCAAACAAAAGCTAACAACACTAGGATAAATAGAAATTCATGCTTTTTAATCATGCTCAGAATGGAAGACATTTTGAAATTCCTCCTGGACCGAAGTTGAAATGAAGGGCAGGTCCTGGAAAAGGTGGACATCTGGTCACCCAGTGACTATTCCCACTCTCTTCCTATGCATCATTCTAACCTGTTGTCATTTTAACTTCTCTCTCTCTCTCTCTCTTCCATTAGATCATGTGCAATTATTGTAAGCAACACCACTTTTACTTGTTTTACAAAGAACACTAAGCCTGTTTCTTTTCTTTGTGAGGCGTATGTGTGGGGGAGGCGCATGGGACTGGTCATTGCTCAGTTTCTGGTTTCCCAATTTGATTATTCTACGGGCGTTATCCACTACTGGCCCCATACAGACTGCCAAAATAAAGCTGCTTTGGGTCACTTTGGAGGTATACTGTTTAAATGATGCATGCGTCCTAAGAGAGCAGAAGCTGTTCCAAAGCTGTGCTCCAGTCCTTAGGACTCTCACATTTCCCAACAGTAACGGGAATAATCTTTTAGAGACATAAAAAATAATAATCTGCAGAATACAAGAGCGAGAGAGACTGGGAAAGATAGAAGTTCAGCATATCATAGCCGGGCAGACATTGTTTCTATTGTGTATCCATGGAAACTGATCCATCACAGAGCATATATGTTTTTCATCCCAGTAAAGGAAAAACAGATAGAGCAGAATCTTTTAATTTTACACCAGGAAAAGATGTGTCTGCAGTGTCTATTTACTAGCATTCGGCCTCTGTGATGCAGTCTTTACTCCACTTAACTATCACAATGATTATGATGGCCAGCATATCAATTTGCTGGTATAAAAAATTATTATGAAGCCTGAGTGTCATTTTCAAAGTAACAAATAATGTGCTTCCACAGAATTGCTTGGAACATGCAGCCCATTATACCGACAAGCAAAGACTTGTTGTAGAGTATTGCGCACGAAGGTTATTAAAACACCCAGTGGTCAAATGGTGAATTCTTGGCCCTTTGGGAATGGTGGCAGTAGGTATTTTGTACTGTGTGCTAATCCACAAGCACATATTTACAAGCTGCCACACCTGGAATGGAATATCCACTCTAATTTTAGAAGTATACTTTGCAAAGCAGCTGCAGTCAACAGCCAATGGTGTGCAGTTCACTGAGCCACCTTAAGCTTTGCTTAACCGATAGGCTCTAGGGTGAGAAGCCAGAGAACTCAGTTCACCCAGCAAGATGCCATTCCAAACCCATTCCATGGAAGCCAGTCAGCCATTGATCTAACAGTAAGAGGGTGATTCATGCCATACTTCAAACCAGCTATTCCTGTCATGCTTCAGTTCCTGCTTCACGTACTCATGGAGATGCTGGGGTGTATCCGATACCATTGGTGGTCCTGAGAAGAAGCCATTCATGTGTTACACATCTCACATTTCAGCTTTGTCTCTAGTGGATTTCTGAGCCAAGATCTCTCAGCGCAAAGCCAGTAAGACCAACTTCTAATTTTGGAAGGGAATGCAGCATGTGTACTTGGCAACTTTCTCACAGCCATGTCACAACAGATACAGAAACTCTTTCGTAAGATTCACACTGTCATTTGTGAAGCAACTATTCTATGGGGCAATGTATCCTGCTTTATTTCCCAGAATGATTTGAAGCGCAGACTGAATTTCATTGTGTTTGGATCTATTGTGTCAATTAATGCACACATGTATGCGTGCATACATACACTGTATAAGTATATATGCACATAGTTAAATTGCTCCTTTTAACAGTTACAGTGTTGGCAATTTATCCATATAGCAGATTTAGATCAAAGCAAATCAATAATGTAATTGTACTAAGGAGATATAGAAACATTGGAGGTATTTTGACAGGAGGAAATTATGGCTGGATATGAAAGAATGAAAGAATAGGGCTGTTAAAACTCTTTTGAAATAACTGTTTCAAGAGGTATGATAGAAGCTAATATCAGTGATCATAATGAATTCCAGAAATATGCAGCTTTCCAGCTGCATTTCCTGGGAATGGTAAAATCACTCTGGCTGAATTCGCTGACTGTACAAAATTATTTCAATGGGGCCCAGAATGAACCAGGGTTTTCTATCATTAGCTCACTGCATTGGGGAGGAAGGGGCCATTCAGATGTTCAAAATATAAAATTTGATCTAGTTTGTAAATCTGGGAGAATAATCTGTGCCACCCTTCTTTATTACTTTACCTCTGGTGATTTTGCAGGCAAAGGGTGCATCTACACTGTAAAAATAATGTAGTTATACAAGGGCCGTGGCCAGCTCCAATGGTCCTCTATAGCATTTTTAGCATAGCTGCAAGTTGTATCATGCCATTTCCTGATATGTTTTAATGAGGGGTGAAAATAGCCATTTTAAAAGGCTTTGTTGAGGTCTGGAGAGTAATGGAACCCAAATTAACCCAATCCACTATATATCTGGTGATCTTGGTCCCTTGGGCACAATTTTTTGGGGAATTTTTCAGGATCTGGGGTTTTTAGAATTTCCTGGAGGGTTGTGGAGTTGACAGTGGCCTATGAACCACAGATCATACTTCCTCCATCATTAAACCACTCTAAAGTCTTGTTCTTATTCCTTTCTTTTTCTGCTCTTTATTCTAAATTGGAATGTAACAACAGATATCTAATCCCACCAAGACACGTCACACATCAAATATATACACATATCAAATCCACAAATAGGTTTCCTCCTAGATCCATTGATGGTGAACCTTTTAGAGGCCAAGTGCCCAAACTGCAGCCCAAAACCCACTTATTTATTGCAAAGTGACGTGTCCCTCTGGCTTTCTAATAACAAACTCTGGCAAACTCTGTGCTGGGGCAATGGCACACATAGGTTCACCATCACTTAATGATGACATTTGCTGACTTTGTTTTTCCTTCTCATTACCTGATTGGGAAACATAATCTTTTTATAAGTCCATTTTTTAAAAGAAAGGCTTACTTCAGTATTTCATAGTTGTCGTAGGCCCCATACAGACAGGCCAAAATAAAGCTGCTTTGGGTCACTTTGGAGGTATGCTGTTTAAATGATGCATGCATTTTAAGAGGCCAGATGCTGCACCAAAGCTGCACTTCAGTCCTTGGGACTGGATCATGGTTTTGGCACAGCTTCCGGACTCTTAGGACGCATGCATCACTTAAACAGCATACCTCCAAAGTCACCCAAAGCAGCTTTATTTTGGCCTGTCTGTATGGGGCCTTATTGTTCCTAGAGCTCGAGGAATCTAAACCAAGTCTTACTTTGTATAGATCGGAGCCTGACATATCAAAGTTGCTGGAAGACCCAGCTTCATTACTGAGCAGAAGGCAGAGTAGCATTCCTGTATCAAGTTGTGTAGAAAAGGAACTTCCAAATTTATTTATTTGGCTCTTGCATGAGAACCAGAATCTGCCAAAATTTCTTCTTCTAGACATAGGCACGGATGTATCAGTTTCCTTCCACTCCTTCTCACTTTCACATATGTTCATTCATAAGTCCATTTCATCCTGTTTTTGTATTTAGTTGTGATAAAATATCTACATGAAAAGCCATACAAAATAAACACCTCTGTAGATACCCTCCGTTCTAATTTGGTAGGGATGGTCCTGATTAATCTTCTGTCACCTTAGTTTCTCAATTCCTTTTATGAAGTCCCAGTTTCTGTTCTTTGTCCACTTTCTCTCATTGTCCTCAGCTTACTGCTGCAAATTGAGTTCAAAGTGCAAAATAGTTTGCACTTAGTTAGCTCAGTGGGAAGAGGAAGAGGCAGAATCTTAGCCTTCTCTGCAGACTCAGGCAAAAGCAAACTGCTGCAGCCTCTGCTAGCTTGTATATACTGCCAGGCCATGTATGTGCCAGTTTTCATCAATGAAATGTTGGACGGTATGTTCTCAAATACCTGTATTATTCACATGCAGTTTGGAGCATTTTTTTTAGCTGAAGGTTGTATCACAAATTTAAGAGAACTGAAAAATCTGAAAGAGAACTATTTGTTAATCTACACATTAATCTAGGATGTGCAAATCAGGGCAGTTTGCATCAGAATTTATAAACTGTAAATTATTCTTCTCCACAGTTAACGTCATTATTGTTTAACCAGACATATCAGATTTAGTCCCAAAATGACTGTAAACACAATAGATTTAACTGTTGATAAGTTATTGCAGATACTTGTCCAAATACTGTACTTTATGTGACTTAAACCTTTCCAGGGAAGACGCTTGTTACATTTGGCTAATTACTTGACTGCATGCAGCAGTCAAAATGAATTCACTACCATAGGAGCAAAAGAAACAAACAATAAAAGTAAGTGGAAACAATGATATCACAGAAAATGTGTGGATTTCCCTTGCAGGAGATGAATGAGACCATTGTGTCATATAGCAACTCTCCCTCCACTGTTTATGTTGCCCTGTGCACATGCATCAAGGATGATTTTCCAGTGTTTTTGAGAGCATGCGGTTTTGTTAGCTTGAGCAAAGTGCTAAACGAAAAAAGAAAAAACCCTTCTAGCAGGGGTGTGTGCTTGTACATAAATCTGTGCTGAGCTACAACAGGGCAGGATGTTTGATGTACTTTTCCCTGGGACCTTGAGCGGGAGTTATCGCTTTGTGTAGCCTTGGATGACATGAGGAAGAAAGAGCATCAAGTGACTCTTAGGTTGGAATACTGCCACACTGAAAACAATGGTGTCCCACAATGAAGAGAGTCCACATTTATTCTCCCAGGACTGCAGCTTATTGGTAAACTTATTCCTGCATGGATAAGGCATGGGATGAGAAAAACTCTATATGTGCGAAGGAATGGCAGGTCCTTCTTTGGTACTTTGTCAGACTAATATGATTGCAGAGCCAGCATGATGTTGTGTTTCATTGTTAGACAGGGGTGGTATCTGTACAGGGCAGGATACTTTGGGAGCAGCCTGGAATATCCTTAACCCAGAGTTACCGCTATCTTTTCCCATTACCCGGGGGTGTGTGTGTCCATTTTAATGTTGGCCAGCTGTTCACATGCACAAACTGCTGTGTTGTCTGGTGCAGTCACCATTTCTGTGTATCGCTCACTCTGAGGTCAGAACAAGTTGTCCAGCATTGATCAAATGGCTGGGTGCCTTGTTCTGACCTCAGAGTGAGCAACATGTGACAGCAGCAGCTGGACTGAGTGGCGCAGCAGGACACATTTTAAACAGCCACCTGGCACTGCAGTGGAGGATCTTCTGGAAAGATCAGGAGCAACTAGTGACCTTCAAAAATCCATTTTAACTCCATGTTTTGGTGCTGAATGGACTGGATGTTGTAGGGGCCATTCACATCATAGACTGTGTCCTGTGTCATCCAGACTCCCTGTTGAGAGGACAGTGGGGAGGCTATTTTATTTGGCCCATGCAGTCAGGGCCTAGGACTCTGGGAGGCCAGGGTTTGAGTCCTCAGTCAGCCATGGAAACACGCTGGGTTACCTCCATCAATTCACATTCTCCCAACCTAAAAGGAAAGCCACAACAAACTTTCTCTGGATAAATGCTTCCGAGAAAACCTTATGATAAGGTGGCCAAAGCTGAGCTGAAGCAACCATGACAGTTACAGTGGAATTGCAGTACTATAATAGTAGAGTGTGAAAGGGCCATATCCTGGTCTATCCTGTCACTCTTTTAAACTTGGTTACTTTCAAAGAGATTCAAGGCAAAGAAATCAAGGCAGAGATATGCTAGGCATTCAGCCTTATCTGCCAATTGGTTTCAGCCTCAACCAGTAAAATCAGATTATCAATACTAGAATCTGACAAACCAATAAATTTCTTATTTTTTTAATCTGTGCCCAAATTTATCATGGTCTGAAAAGGCTCTGCCTACAGAGTGCCAAGATTTAAGCTCTTTTTGGAAACTCTAAATTCAGCCTGCTGTAGGTTTAATAATTTTCTTTAAGAGATCCTTTATGATATTGGCAATATCAATATTAAGTAGAAAACTATTCATGTGTATTCATTACTTCCTCTATGTGCTACTTTTACATGGCATGACTTTTTTTAAAAAAAGATAGGAAATGTGTCACCGTCCAACTGTTGATGGAATGCAGCAGTTTCTCACAACCTGGTGCCTTCCAGATATTTTGGACTACAACTTCAATCCAATCACTGGCCCTGTTGGCTGGGGTTGATAGCACTTCTAGTTACCATATCTAAAGGAAACAAACTGGGCAGGAAGGTCTGTGGAATGCAAATTTTCTCTCAGTAAATAGCCCCTTGTGGTGAATGAATAAAACTTAAATGATGTGGAGCTGACCTTGTAATTCCACTGCTGCAAGAAATCAGAAGTTAACACACAAATATTTTTATGCGCATAGGCAATGATGAGATTGGGTGAATTTTGATGAGTTTTCTTTTAAGTGTATGATTCAGGCAAACTGAAGACGTTTAAGCCCTATTGATTTCAATGGGTGAATCAAGCATGGGCTTAGATCTCCCTTATTAAAAACCAATGGGATTTTTCAAATGCACAGTTGTTTAATCAAGCCTTTGTTTCTGTCAGCTCATATAACTGGATCTGAAGGCCACTCTGCAACAAAGCCATTACCAAAGCTTTTGGCTGAAACTTGCCAACTCTTGAGATCAATATTTGTACACCCTGGACATCAAAACAATGCCATTTTCCCTCTGACATGGTAAAGTTCTCCCACATATCTTGAGTGTTTCTTATGAAATAGGTTCTGTTTGGAAAATTGGAAAATGACTGTATCAAAGAAATGCAACATTTGGGAGTTATTTGTCATATATGTCTGCAATTTTATACCTATGTCCCTATGGGAAAGTGAGTAGTGGAACCTCAAGGAGAGATAAGTGTGTAAATCTCTCACATTCAAGCCATTATACTTCACAGAAGACAATTTGAAAGCGCATGATGCAGCCACTTCTACTACAACAACTAAGTAGGAAGCAGCCAGCGTAGGAGACCAACAAGGAATCAAATGTACTTTCGTTTGCTCTCAGCAAAAGAAACAGCAACATTAAAAAAGCATGACAAATACATTTGCACCTCATTCGGGAAGACAGTCCATAGAATGCAATGAGTGATATGGCTGGGGTGGAGGCAAGACCTGACACTGAGGTTGCCAGGGGAAGGGGGCAGATTTTGTCTCCATCACAACAATATTTCCACCTTAGTTTGGAATTACTGAGTTGCATGTAACATTAGTAACTGGAATGAGTTCCTTTGATTGGGAGGGGTAGTTGAGGGTGTGACGAATGATGTGTCTACACTGATAAAAAAAATCAGCCTCACCTTGCAATTTTGGGGTCCTCAGTAGCCCTGTAGCAACCCTGTTAAGATGACACCTGCACAGACACAGCAAAGTGATACTGGCATAACCAGCCACTTACTTCCTCTGGTGTACTTGCTTCTTTCCCCTTTCACAGCATCCATTCACCTATCAGCCAATAGATGATAGTCTTGCTATCAATCTATTGGATCTACTATGATGGGATAGAGAGGCGTCTCATGGAATAGAGAGGCCTCCCACTTTATCTTTGTATGCACTTCAGTACCCCTGATAGATCATTTGCTTCACACTTAGCAACAGCATTACAGCATTTACATTTCTATACTACTTAATAGTGAACTCAGCACTCTCTAAGTAGTTTATAATCTGTAAACCAACTGGCACCAACAAGCTGGTTACTCATTTTACAAAACTATGAAAGAATGGGAGGCTGACTCAACCTTAGAGCCCTGGGATCGAACTCACAACCTTGACGCTACAGTACCAGCATAAAACCACTGCACCATCAGGGCTCCTCATCACTTCCTCACCCTCGATCCCTCCCATACATACATTGCAGATCTCTACATGAGTCAGTGAATGAATGATTGTGGGGGAGGATCAAAGGAGAGGGGAAAGCGAGAATGTGTGCACTCCATTCCCTCACATGAATACACAGGCAACACGATACTGATAAAGTGGAAGAAAGGATTGGAAGAGTAAGTAGAAGAGTAAGAAGTAGTGAAAATGAACCTGACGCTTGGGCTGGGGGAAGAGGGAGGGAATAGCCAGATCTAATCCCTCAACATTGATCTCATGACTGCACATACACCGAAGTTGAAAGACATGGTGGCACACACCAGGCTTCCTGGACCCAACCTGTCCCACTCACCAAGAAGCCCTCTTTCCCCCAGCCCTATGGAGCACAGTATTCACATAGACCCAGACCCACACACCCCTCGTGCACAAATATCCAGATTTTCTGCTCAAATCAGGAGTAAATCCCCACTTTCCCCCTGTGGATTAAACCCCTGAGGTGCTGGAAAGGCGTAGTTTTGGCTTGAATTTTCCTGTACATCATCTGGACAGCCCACTATGAAGACAAGACGAGGACACTTCATTTGGCCCATACAGACAAGCCCAAAGTTACATTTCATAACAAGAGTGAACAAAAGTACTCATTGTTGTGTAATATAACTTTTTCAACTCTTTTACTGTGTTTTACTTGTGCTTACAAGTTTGCCTTGACGGGCCTCTGTAGACATTTCAGAGGTATTTTTTTACAGAAGTTTTATACTATTAATTTTTTCAGCTGAAGGGCTTGCTTAAAAAAGCAACATGGAGTGACTGAGTAATGCAACAAGTAAGTTTTCAAACACGCCAAGTAACAGCAATGAATTACTTTCTGAACAGTCTAATCAGGAATGAGACTGAATTATTTTATAAGCATTACATTTATGATGATTAACATTTAATTAAACACGAGCCAATCTTTCTCAGTGCTGAAACTTTCACTTTCATGTTCTCATACTTCAATTTTTTGAAAAAGATCACATTATTTCCATCCCATTTATAAGGACCTTTGTGAATATGGAGAATTTCTTCTCCATTAAAAAAACAAACAAAAACCCCTCCTGTAACAGATTAAAGTTTGCATCCATGCCTTTTCACGCTCACAATTTAGGCTTTTAAAATGCATACTTTCATAAAGCTCATGCTATCATTATCATTCCAAAGGAAAAGAAAACTGTTCACTTTATCAGATGTAGTTAAAAGTCTTTGCAATACAATTAAATAAATTTTCATCAAAGCAAGCAAGTTTTGGGCCTCTTCAAATAGAAAGGAAGTTATCATGTAGTTTTTCAAGTTCTGAAAAGGTTGACTGCTTAGCCCCCAGAAGTCAATATAATATATATATAGTCATAAATATTTGAAATAAAAGGTTGAACAAACAATGCGTTCCTCAAGTATCCGGGAACCATGACAGGGGGAATCCTAGATATGTGAAAAACTTCATGGTTCAGGATATATTCAGTGCAAAAAAGCATTTACTTTTTGTTTGTTTGTTTTTTGCACCGAAAATAATATTTTCTGCCAAGAAAACAACTTTCTTGTGAAGAAACCATTTCAGAGCATAAAAAACACATTCCCTGCATGGAAAACAGCATTCTGTTCAGAACATAACATTCATGCACAGAAAATGCTGTCTAAATAAAATCCATTTTCTGCACAAAAGAACATATGCACATTTTGTATAGAATAAATGCATTATATATTTGCTTCAGGGTCTCTGTAAGCTGGAAACAACCTGGAGGCACACAGCAACACCAACAATTCATGAAGCCTGTGCATAGTCTACAAAACCCCACATTTTTGACAATTTTCTCACTGTGAAAAGAAAAATTGTAAAAAAAATAATAATTTTTGCCCACAAGGACAAACTTGATAAAGATTTACATCCCTAGTTAGGCATCAGAGCACAGGAGTTTTCAAATCTCCCCTCATCACAGTGTTATTCGGTGTTGTCAGTTCGAACATTCAGCAACCAGTCCTCAAGTACATTAACCAAAAGCTTGTTTACACAATCACAACATCAATCAAAATACAACACAAGAGGCAGAACTTTCATTTGTCATTCCCTTCACTTCAGACACAACAATTCAATGGAATCAGGTCACACAGTAATGAACTGTATTAAGAGCTGGAACGGTGTACCCTCAAGATATAACTGGACTGCAATACCCAGAAGTCTTAGCCAGCAAAGTCTGTGATGAAGAATCACTGGAATTAACAGTTTAACAACCTCAGTACATTTCTATGTAGTTTGGGGCCAATTCTGTGCAATATTTTCTCTATAGAAAATAGCTTTTTGTGCCCAGAAAATAATATTTTTGCACAGCAAGCCTGCTGTACCAAAAATTCTACAATTCAGAACTTGATCTGTACAAAATTTGCACTGAAAACAGGATTTGGGGTGTAGGAAACAGCATTTTGGGCACAGAAAACCAATACATCTATCTAAACAGGCATATTATTTTCTTTGCACATTCATGTGTAGAAATTCTTTTTTTTTCTGTGCTAAAAAAAGTATGTGCAAATTTTTGCACAGAATAAGTCCCAAATTTCAGAAAGGCTTCATTTAAAAAAAACAACCCACCTGTATTACCCCAAAATGATGCATCAGAAGTACCATTACTACCCCCGACGTTACATCTGAGCTCATGCTCTACACAGATTTTCCTAATTCTACTCTTAAGCTTTTCCACTTTTCTTAACTGCTGCAATTTACTCTTTAAGTAAATTGTAAGACTCCTTGCACTGTTTAAACGTACAAGAACAAAACTTTGTTTTTCAAAACACACCACCAGCTTGCCTTATACACTGAATTTTATGAGGTCTTCATATGATGTCACCTCCTCTCATAATCCTCCCTTGTTTTTCCATGGCTTCTTCCATGTTTTTTCCTACTAAGGATATCAGTAAAGGGGAAAAAAGAGAAGTAGATAGAATAAGTGTAGTGTGCTTTCTAGTTGACAGCATGAAGAACCTTCCATTTAGACACAGAAGGCTGCACAAAGTTGTAAGGAACCACAAAGTAACCACAAAATCCTTCTAAACATAATTAACAACATCCATGGTGGCCACCATGCTCCAAATAACACAGCTGCCTGGATTGCTGTCTGCTTGTTATAACCTCAACTCTCAGTGATAAAACAGTTACAAATAATGTTGGAGGTGAGAGAGAACATTTTGAATCAAAGTATTTCTGCTTTGTGTTTGTAAAGGGCTTTATACTCATGGTAATGTTTTCTCCTTAAGTTTTTTTTACAGTGCAACCCTTCCTCTCCTAAATGCCACTAAATTCCAAGCGTTGGAAATTTACTCCCAGGTAAGTGGATATAGGATAGGATATTTACTTTATCATTTTACACTTATATCTTGGCTACACCCTGTTTATTGTATTAAAGTAGCTTTTGACAAGTGCTAGTTTGGATTTCATGCACACAAAAAATAGCATTTAAATTTCATGTAACTGGAATCCTCATAAAAGACAAATGTGAAAGTCCTGCCCATGGGTTCATGGGAGCCTCACCCATTTATGAGATAAAGAAACACTTGGCATATGTGGTCCAAAATAACTTCTACCCATTAAGATAGTGTTTTCATTCCTAAGGAAAAAGAAGGCTAACTGTTTCACTTAGGGCAGAGCTATGTGTATATGACAATGGTTTCCATACTCTCATCCTCCAGGGGCCTTGGACTTCAACTCCAAGAAACCTTAACCATTTTACTCATTAGTCAGGAATTCTTTGGGGACTACTGGTTTCTAAGAAGCACCAGGTGTCATGAAAAAATAGCAACCCTGGGTTGAGGTATTCCCTCCCCTCAATAATATTTAGGACAGGAGTGGCTTTCCAGATGTTTTGGCATACAAATCCCACCAGCTACACCTAGCATGCCCAGTAATAAGGGGCTGTGGAAGTTGTAGTCCAAAACATGTGGAGAGCAAATTCCTTGCTAGGAACAACTTGTAGGATGCTAGTTCCGCACAGCTATTTGCTGTTGCTAGAAGGGTGGGGAAGAGCAGGGGATACTCAGTATAATGACATCAAGACATGCTTACTCTGTACATGTGGACAGGAAGTTGAAACATTCAACAGAGACAACCATTTGGGAGCAGCAGAACCAGGTTTTATTTAAATAGTTTATAGAAGAAGGTCTGCTCTTAGAAGACAAAAACCTGAGGGTGAGCGAAACATTTTTCTTGCTGAAGCTAGGCAAAGTCTGGCGAAATGAGCAGTACACATAAGCCCAGGATGCAGGAAAACCATATGTAAAGTACTCTTGGTGTCCTAGGACACAAGATTATGACCCCAGAGAACTGTTACTTCTGCACATAGAACAACAACCTACAGCAGATGGTTGAGTAATATTTTTAACTCTGTTGTTAGTTAATTCTGTTTTACTCTCAGTTTGTGTATGTACACACATAGAGAGTTTTAATCTATGTGTGTAATATACACATTAGCGTATATGTTTTATTTTAATGCTCTGTATTTTGCAACTGCTTTGAGTCCCACCATGGGTAGGGTATAAATAAAGTAATGGATGGATGGATATCCAGAGATCTCAGGGCACTGTACAACAAAATCAATGTAAACAATTTAAAATGTATTATCAATACTAAAAATATAATTGACTAACATATTAAAACAAGTTAAAGCCACATGCATGTACAAACTCAGTTAAATCATTAGACTTTTTCTGGCTTTAATTTGTCACTGAAATGAAGCCAATATCAGTGCCAATTTGAACAGTGAAACCTCTCAGGGAGACTCCAAGAATTGTTGGTGCCTGAGGCACAGCAGAACAATAAATGGTACCCTTCACTTGCCCAAGGAAAGATCTGTAGAGGCCAAAGCCTTGTTGCAAGTTTTTTTTCTTTTTTGACATGGAAAATCCCATAAGCTTCCCATACCTGGTCAGAAAAAAATACAATAAAAAGAAATGAAATAATAAAAAATGCTACTCTTTCTTGATACATAAAACTGGCTTCCTCAGGTGTCTACTGCATCCTTTCTAATGGTAGGGCCTGCCTCAGTTTTCCATGCTCTCCACTGCTATTTTGCATGATTGACTGTTCTGGCCTTATTTCCTTGGCTAAAGAGAAATGATTCTGATATATATATGGGCTGAAATATAGAATCCCATATGTTAAATAAGGCAAAGGTTTGGTATTTTGCAGTGTGTGTGTGTGTGTGTGTGTGTGTGTGTGTGTCTGTATATTTTCCACAATTCCTGACAGGGATTCTAAGAGATATAGTCCAAAAAAGTAATTTTCCAGGCTCTGGAATAAGGCAACCTTGAGATCTGAGCCAAGCAAAGTCCTTTTTACCTTGCTACAGGTTGAATGAGCATTCATTTCTCCTCTCTACAATTTGCAATCAAAGATCATTGGGTTTTGGTTTACAACTCCCATAGATTTTTTGTACCATTGGCTATGCTGTCTGGAGCTTTTGAGAGCTGAGATCCAGCACATCTGGAGGACCAAATGTTCCCAATCTTATTCTACATAATTAAGAAAGCTTTGCAGGAAGTCTTGGGACTGAAGCGCAATAACCCTGGCTGGAAATGATAAGATCTCTGCTTAGGCTGAATTGACTATTACAGATCACTTGAATTACCCTTAGGGCACATCTCTTGTTATATGGCATGTCTCTTCTGACTTACCCCACCTCTTGCACATTTAATTTTTTATATTAGTAAAAACCTGGGTTTTAAATACATATTTAACTCAACATAGTTATTTTTAGGGTGCATCTACAGGAAAATCCAGTTTACCTTTTGGTTTGCCGCAGCAACAGGCTTGTCTACACACACTGAGGTTTATTTGGATGAACCCTCCACACAGTTCTCCCTTTTGAACACACCTCAGATCAAATGGAGCTGCTCCATAGTTTTCTCTGCCCCCATGCATGCAAATGTTCATACTTCTGAACTCTTCCCTCTGGCCTAATACCAACACTGCTATGGAGCACGGTCCACAAATGTATGTTAATATCCAGATTTTCTGCTCAAAATCAGGATAAATCCCTACTTTCCCCCCTGCAGTTTAAAGACTGGATGCCATGAAAAGGCCTGGATTTGGCCACAATCATACTGTACATCATTTGAGCAGCTCGCTGTGCAAACTAGGTGGGACTGTTTATTTGGCCCATGTAGACATGCCCTAAGTTACTGAAAGCACTGCAAGAATGTAACGAACAAGACATTGCACTCAAGTTTTTCTGCTCTGTGTAAAATGTTGTGTTCTGCCACACAGTCTCCAAAACCAGCAAGTAAGGTTAAACAATGGCAGCAACGAGAACACAACTAACAGCCAAATCAGTCAAGACAAGGAAGTTTTCTCCATCTTTGGATCATTAGGAAAGAGCAAACCTACGATGCCTCATTGGCAAGTATTATTGCACAGACACCAGATTAACTTTGGGTAGCAGGAGTGTAGGGAGCAAGCTGTCATCAGAAAATATTATACAGAGGCTATTTTTAATTTTGTGTTCTTTATGCCCAGCTATACAAAAATGACAGAGCTAAAATGGCCTCAAATGCAAACTAGTGTGCCCTTCACGTCCAGGCTTTCTGCTTTACTTCACCAACTCAAACCAACCACCATGGAATAATCATTTAAAACTTTAACTCAGGGTTGGAGAACATGTGACCTTCCAAATGGTGTAGGGCTGCAACTCCCATGTCCCATCACCATTGGCTCAGCTGGCTAGGTGTCCTGGGAGTTGTAGTCCAACAATATCATACTCTCCACGTGGTCAAGAAACATTCAAGTGTTGTTGACAAAAGCTATTGATGAGGAAGTACATATAAGCTTGTCATGGACTGCTCAGGGCCTGATGTAGAGGCACATTCAGAAGACGCGGACTCTGAAGACATGGAGGAGGCTGAGGCAGGGGCAGATCTGGGGTTGCCTGGATCTGCAGTCCCAGAGGAGGCTCACAAAGCTACAGCGGGAGAGATGGACTCTATAGACTCTAGGTTGCTGGTGCTAGGCCCTGTGGAGCAAAGACAGGTCAAGGAGTCTTTGAGGTGTTCTTCCAAACAAGAAGCCAAGAGAAGAGCTAATAGGTTTCAGCTGAGAGATGCAGAGGCCTTTTAAAAGACCTGCTGAGATTCTTTGCAGCTGACAATCCATTTTGCCGCCTGGTTGTTTCTGTGTTCTTTGCTATCTTTACGACTCCAGTTATCTGACCTCTGGACTTGTCTGCGACTACGCTCCTGCCTCTGCCCTTTGCTATGACTGACTGTTATTTTGTGACCCTTGGACTGGACATTGGACTACTCCTTTGTATACTCCCCTGCTGGTGTCTTCAGTAGAGGGAAACAGGGCAAGCTAGGATATTCTACATTAATTTGCCTTTGCTTGATCTTCCTGGGAATGGCAAAATTAAGCTCCTTCCCTTGTTGAGCTAATTGAGTACAAACTAATTTTGCATTTTGAGCTCAGTTTGCACCAATGAAAATAAACTAAGAATGAAGGAGGAGGGTGGGCAGAATAGAGAAATATTGAATGCTGAAAAAAATGTGACAACAGAAGATTAATCAGGACCGTCCTTTCCAAATTGGGACAGTTGGAGGGTATGCAATGTCTGGAGGGTCACATATTCCCTTTCTTTGCCTCAATTAACAAGTCTAGCAATTGAAACAATTGCAATGCAATCTCCCCCCACCCCCCTGAATTTTACCATCAATGAAGACAACATGATTATATAAAGGCCTAAAATAATTGAGCTTAAAGATGTGAGATACATTTGAGACATACCTATGGACGTTGCCTTCAAGCTTTTTCACCTTCAGCTCATCCTCTTCTGACTGCCTCTTTCTGGCTTCTTCTTCTGCTGGAGAACTGGCAGGGATTCCTTGCAACAACCATTTTTCACGAAGTGCTTTTGACTAAGGGGGTGAGAGATGACAGAGAAAAGAAAGAAAAAGCACACACTTAGTGAGACATTAAGAGGTCTTGAGCTTTTAAATATTTGATCGCCCTCTCCAAGTCACTAATTAATGCTTTCAGTACTACACATATTCACTCTACTGGATAAATCCCTCAAGAACCCATCCAGATCTCCATTCTGCCAAGGTGTCAGCTCTAGTTTATGTAATGCACAGGTCATTGGTTTGTGAACCAGAAGAAATTTTAATTTGTATTCGTATACAGACAATATAGCTGATGGAAAGAAGCAACCACATGAAGGCTGAAACTTTACACCAGATTCTAAAACGTAGGGTGGGGTCAGAATATTTTTATAGGAAATGACAACATAATTTTCCTAACATCATAATCTAATGAAGAACCCAAACTTTTGAGAGTAGCATGATTAGATGCAAAGGACAAAAGAGGATTCTTTCAACACCAAAATTTATGTAGAAGAAAGGATGGTAGCAGGGACAGTTTGTTATTTATTAATATTGTTGATTCAAGTTTTAATTGATTATTGTTTATAATAGGCATTTTAGATACTATTGTATTGTATGTGGTTTTATGGTTGTAATCCTGCCTCGATCCAGTGGGAGAGGCGGGAAAATATAAATAAAATTATTATTATTATTATTATTATTATTATTAATTATTATTATTATTGAGTGAGCAGAGAATTGCCTGCTATAATTTCCTCTTTTGACATCTATTTAAATCAGAATAATTATGTCATTCTGTGATTTAGACAACTTTTGTTTGGTCAGACTATTTGTAAGAGTTTTTCACATGGCGAAAAGTGACAGGAGCATAGCAGGATGCTCTCACCATTGCACAATTGTATGAAAATTTTCAGACAACATTGTGTGACGTCACAATAGTCACATCATTAACCTGTGAGTAAAGAGGAATTCCAGATCTGCTTTTCATTCACAGGAAAATCCTGTGAATAAAAAGCAGCTCTAGAATTCCTCTTTATTCATGGGATAATGATGCGATTATCTCAACACCACATGATGTTGTCTGAAAACCTTCACACAATTGTGTGATAGTGACAGGAGCATCCCTCTATGCTCCCATCACTTTTCCCCGTGTGAAAATCTCTGTAGTGTATAATTTATCTCAGAGAGTCAATATATCTGGGAGAGTCCATTATATCTTGATGATCATGGAGGCCACTAATTGAAAATGTATTTACAGCCAAAGTAGCGCTTGCCATATTTATTTTGTGTGTATAAAATGGGGTGTGCTTTGCTCCATTAATGTAGGCATTTTTGTCACAGGCTAGATCTGATACTCATAGGGAAATTGACTTAGATGGAAAAATTCCTGAAATAACAAAGCAATGCAAGCAACAAAGCAATGCAAGGTGATGTAGAAAGGAAGCAAAATTCTGCTTATCTCACACATGCCAAATTTCACAATCAGATGTGTTCCTCTATAGATGTGAACAGGCCAGATGTATGTACAAAGAAACATGAGTGGTGCTATCATGTCTAAACTGACACTTAGCAATGACGTGGAGTAGCCTTCTTTGGAAGTTTACAAACAGAGACTGGATGGCCATCTGTTGGGAGTGCTTTGATTGTGGCAGAGTGTTGGATTGGACAGCCCTTCCAACTCTATGAGTCTGTGATTCCATATGTACCTTTAGCAAATTACCTGGAGAAGAAATTGGTCCAGTTGAAATGATTACCTGTGGCCCTCTAGTTGTTCTTTTTAGAAATGGGTAAGATACCAGCCAACAGGTCTTCCAAAAACATACTCCTTCATATGTCAACAGACGTTTCCTTCAATTGCTTCACTGTCATTTACCTCTAATGTCCCAGCCAGTGAGTTGAGCCAATGAAGTCCCACCAATTTTCAAGGGATACACTCTAAAAATGACTGTGTCTCCATACAACCCAGTGGAATTTCATTAAAAAATGAAAATGGAAAGTAAAAAATTGATTCATCAAGTTTTTTTTTAAACATTGCCCACATACAGACATTCTCAAATACTATTGGTGAATGCACTGGGAGTAGTACTAGTGTCCTTGGCTAGACACACGGCATTAAGCACCTAAACTGAAACCCAAAGAAAATTAGGAGGCTCCGTACATCCAAGCTACTATGGTTAATTTCAACAAAACTGGCCATTTTTCACTGGGATGGGCTGTTACATTGCTACCAGGCAAGATGCAAAGCAGCAGCCTTTTCCATAAAAGAAACAACTTTCTATCATGTCATGGCTAACCTCAGCTCAGGAACACAGGCTTCAATAGGTTCAGAAAGGTGTATTCATAAAACTAAAGTTGTTCACAGCATAACTTTGTTGACAGGACTGAAATAATTGCACATAGCAATTCAAACCATTTAATGTGAGCTTGCCTCGCATTAGGCTTTTAACCAAAACATTCCTGTTCCCAGGACTGTCCAACCCTCATTTCTTCTCAGTACCAAGTGTTTCCACCAAACTGACCTTGACAGTTCAATGCCAATGTTTTCTTCCCTCACATCTGCTCATGAGCCAGCTTCAACAAAGATAAACAATCTGTCAACCCAGCATCACTAGTACAACATAACCCATCATCCTGTATTACAAAGTACAGTATATACAAAATACATGGCTAGCAAACATGGCGGTACCTATGTTCGTCATATTTTCATTTAATGCAGATGTATGGCAAGTACAGCCCACCTGCTTTTTTCTTAATGCTGGCTTGCCGTTGTAGGAATAGTTCTCTATTCTCAAAATGGAATATTTTATTCCAAGGAAATGCAATCTATTCTTCCAGAAAATGTATGAATTACTGTTACTACTGGATACTATGCAATGTATCAAGCAACAATACACACTGATAGATGTATACATACAAAAACGCAATGAAATCTGCAGTAATGTCTGCTGCAGGAAGATCCACAGCTGAATCCATTGTAGTTGGCTAAGAGTACAGTACATATATTTAGTACCTCTTTATGTGTCCACATGCGAGGGGAAGTAAGCTCAGTATCTCAGAAGCATGAATAGGGACCTCACTTTACTAAAACATTCTACAAACTCTTGCACAAGTACTAACTCAGAGATAGGAAAAATGAGGTCCTCCAGATGTTGCTGGGATGCAATCTTCACCAGGCCTCCATTGGCTATACTGGATGGGGGTAATGGGAACTGCAAAGAAAAAATATCCACTAGTCTGTATGGAGGATGGTGTTTGGAATCATCCAAAAAGACAATCTTCAGGGAAGAGTAATACAGCTGGATCCTGGATCCACAGGTCCAGTAACCATGGTTTTACTTACCCATGTGCGAGAAAAGAAAAGGTCTCTAAGGCTGGACAATGACCATAGAAATTGTGCTGGAAGGCCTACAGATGCCAAGAGAAGAGCATCTGGAGGTCCTCCAGCATGAATCTATGGTCAAACACCACCAGAAATACAGCATTTACCATTATCTGCAATTTTTGCTTACTGTGGTAAGCTTGGGAAGGTATCGGCTGTGATGTGAGGGTCATATTGTACATTTATTAAAACCCTGCATTTTAGGGTAAAGAAGAGAGGTGAGGTCTGCTACCACCAGCTACATGACTAAGAGAGAGAAGAAAAGGTGTGTGTAGGAAGAAGGAAAGTCATGCCTGAGAGTCTCAGTACATTGTGAGAAAGCAACAGAGCAGATAAAATAAAGAGGTAGCAAACTTTCAGGGAAACGTAACTACCTGTCTCTATGCCTTTTCTTTTTGTAGACACATTTTTGCAAGCATGGTTGCACATTTTACCACTTCTAAACCCACCTCTTCACTAGCTGAAGACAAAGTATGTGGAATTGCAGATACAGAGATATAATACAAATGTCATCTGTACTGGAAGTCTGTGTAATTCTCTTCTGGAATGCAAACCCTAATGACTGCAATGCAAGGAGTTCCCCACAGTAAAGCGCAAACAGATGACAGGGACACAAAACAGTTTGCCAGATGGAAACTGCATGCCACGATTACCTGGTAGCGTGGCCATTTCAAAAGGTGGCATGCAATTCTTCATTCATTTTGATCTTGAAGAAATCAGTGAGTAATGTTAGCACTTTCTTCCCACTGTAAGGAAACTTTTTAAAACTCTGCAGTATTTGAAGACTATATTTGGTTCCGTGAAAAATTCATGAGTGCTTTTTGTGTATGCAGAAAAAAATATTTTCTATATATGAAGCAGCTTTTTCTGAACCAAAAAATATTTCTGCACAGAAACCTTATTTTCTGTGCAGAAAATGCTGTTTCCCAAGGAGAAAATTCTGTAATTGGGGACTTATTCCAAGAAAAATTCACATGTGACTCCATGAAAATTCTGTTCTTACTACAAAAGATGCAAATTTTGCACAGAATTAGTACTTAAACGTAGTATTTATGTACTTAAACATAAATATTCTTGTCAGTTCAGATTCCTCCTTATAACCATTTCTTGATACTCAAGAAACATATTTTGCAACATTTAAAAAAATAAAAATAAAAAATGCTTTCCATCCCTATTCAAAAGCCCTCAGCACAAGCAAGCCTTAGTTTACTATGTTTATGCATTGGCTATTAGACCTTGCTTTTCAGTGGGGGAACTGTATGCACTCCAGCCATTCATTCTCACTTTGCACAGCAATATGATATTGAATTCATATGTAGATAAAGGTACAGAATTTAGAAATGGAAACATAGTAACTACCCTTGTTCTAACAGTTGTGCAAGGGTTTTTCAAACTTGGATTTCAGTCCATTTTTCTTGCAGAAGGCTAACGTAGAAACATTTCTCCTAAGAAGAGAAGCCATTTTTCTCTTATGGAAGAGCACTTTTGCATCAAAACGTTTTCTGTGAAAAGGCACTTGTAAACCTTTTAAAGAGTCAACAAAAGACTTGGAGATTATGCTAGAAGAGCAGAACCATCCTGTATAAGTTGACAGAATAAACCACGCTAGTTCTTCCCTGTGATAGGTGCTCTCAATGCTGCAATACTACTCCACATGAGTTTATTGCGGAAGGTCCAAATCCCTCATTGCACCTGAATCTAGCAGTCCCAGTTTAGAAGACAGCAACAAAATTCATTGAGATCTGTTACCAAAAGAAAAAGCAAGCCACAGCAAGAGAATAAACTGATTGCGAAACTCTCTTGTTCTTCTGTCCTTCACAGTTTACAAAGTGAGTTTTGGGTTCCATCTTTCAGACTGGACTCCAGCCAGATCCACCCACCAGCTGTGGTTGTTTACTGAACAGCTACCAGAATCAGCGCTGAAGAAGCTAATTGGCTCTTCTCTTCCCCTGGCAAAGCAGTGAAGAGATGAGCTATTCCAGTCATGCTCATCTTCCGGGCATTGGCAAGCAAATGGATTCTCAGGAGGACACAATGGAGAGCTCATCTGGATCCTGGCAGAAGCATCAAGGGGTCCTGAAGAATTTTGTCGTCCTGCTCTCTTGTAGTGGATCAAATCTGCCCAATTCAGGTGCAATGCAGGATTCTCATATATAACAACAAATTATAGAATTGTATTTCTGTGTGGCCACGGGATCACCTGTCAGAAGGACAACCATCCAATTTGCTCTTGTTTCATTTGTGAGGAGCAAAAGGGGCAGATATATTTGAATCATCCTGTCTAAGGGGGTTGAGGGAAAGGTCAGAATTTCAATTTTTATTTGGTTTGGTTTATTTTAAGGCTTGCATTTAAAAAAAATGCTTCATGATTAATTCTACTTTTTGTACAATTAATTCATTAATAATTGCTTTCTGGAATTAGTCCAATCTGGGGAATTTAGCCATGTCGATTCTCCAGCCTCTGGCGTAACCTCATGGAGGATACAACTGTCAAACAGGTAAACTCTTGTGGTTAGTTTGAATAATCTGCTATTTTATGTAAGGTCAAGGAAATGGCTTTGGCTTCTACCCTGTGTTTATCAGGTATGAGGCCTCTGGAATACATTGTGCTGTCTGCTGGTTCCAATCTAATTGAAGCTTTCCTGTTCTTTGGCTATCTGGAGTAGGAAAGGAACATGGAGGACTCGGAGGAAACTTAGGCCTGTTACAGACAGGCCAAAATAAAGCTGCTTCAAGTCATTTTGGAGGTATGGTATTTCAATGATACATGCATCCTACGAGTCTGAAAGCTGCACCAAAGCTGCACTCCAGTCCTTAGTGTGGCTTTGGTGCGGCTTTTGGATTCTTAGGACGCATGCATCATTGAAATACTATACCTCCAAAGTGACTCGAAGCAGCTTTATTTTGGCCTGTCTGTAATAGGCCTTAGAGAACAGTATTATGCACGTTCAGTAATCCACTCGTGTGAAGACAAATTATGGACCCACGACACAGACACTCCTTAACCTCACATTTTGCATTCTCCTCTGTTTTGGGAAAACCTATTACAGAATCATAGAATCACAGCTGTCAGAAGGACATTTGAAGGACTCTCCTTTCAGAAGGAGAGTTCACTAGCTTCCTAACCATCAAGGACATTTTAACCTCTCCTGTCTACTATTCTGTCCTGTTTTTGCACCATGCTGGAGGGTTTCAGGAGAAGCCACAGTTTTATGCTAAATGGTGTCCGTATTATATGAGATTCAAAGGGATGTACAAAGGCTGAGCTAGGACTTTTTCTCCATCACAGCCTTAAGCTATGTAATCTCTGAACCCTAAAATCCATTTCCCAAGTGAAGAAATGATGTCAGGGAATCCTAACAGCTGAGTATTATAAAGATTTTGCTTTCATTTGTTAATGATAGAACTGATTAGAAATAGTGCAAACTCTGCTTAATCTAACCTTTTTTTTAAAAGCACAAATGTAGTGTAACTACTCTCTGGTAGGATGTTTAAGCAGCCTAACACAGATATATAATTCTTTATTGCCACCAATTCATTCTGAGTGACCAGCTGCAGGACTGTGTGATGTGCAGTTTTAAATAGCATATTTAAAAGAAACCACATCATATAGAGTTCAAAGTGATCTACAGAGGCTGGGCCAGCCCTCTTTCCCTCATCACAGCCCAAATCGTGTAAACTTCATTATATCCACATCTTAAATTTCATTTTCCAAAAGACAAGCTTCATGATGTCAGGAAATCACCAAAGTATCACAAATGGTATATTTAAAACTGGCAGGGCATAGCCCATTTTCTACACAACTGGAGGTGATTCTCCCCTTTCTAGGGAGTTTGACTGCAACAATAGAACAAATGTAATGCCCACCACTTTATGTTATTCTGCTGGGTTGTAATTATGGTCAGAGAATCAGACCAGGCCAATACTGAAATCCACATGCTTTCTACTCAACTATGTCTGCAACTACATACATACAAAACCATAACATTTCCAATTCTGTTTATAACAGCCCATTGGTTAATCCTTTCCTGCTAATTATACCAGTTCCAAACACAAATCTGGGCCAATCCTATTCTTTTTAAAGCATCAGGTCACCAGGAAGGAGGAGACTGCTGAGCACCTCAAGCTATTTTGGAGACTGGTATGTCTCTTGCCACTGGCTTATTCTAGGCTCTTCACCAAGGCTAATCCAAAAACAGGAAACGTCAGTAATAAGTCACTGATGGAAACCAGAGCACTCTATAATAAGTAGACACAGACTGACAATGTTCTAGTGAAACCCACAGGCATTGATTAAAAGAACTAGGCAAGCATTTTGGTTCAGCACAGAGAAGGATTCAGCTTTGTCTTTTTGAAATTCACAATACACTTACAAACACACACAATGATTGGCTCTTTCAGCTAAGGGTTTTTGGATCTTACAGCCTACCAGGTTCTCCATCAAACAACCTGGTGTCCACCATGACAGAAACAAACATTTCCTGAGGAAGACATTTCTATGTTAACCATCATGCTGCTATTATATTTAAATATAGTAAGTTTTAAGGACATAAAAATGTCACTGCTATGGTTTGGAGTAAATAGGAACAAACAGAATAATTTTTCATTAATAGTTCAATATTCAATATTATTATGAAAACCCATTGTCCACTAAGAATAGTTTTGCATCCAACTAAAGGTGTGGTGGAGGAGAGTGTACAAATGACTGAGAACCATAATTTGAGACTGGGGTGCATCTACACGGTAGAAATAATGTGGACACCACTTTAACTGCCATAGCTTCAACCTACAGGACCCTGGGTTTTGTAGTTTTGTGAGGCACCAGCACTCTTTGGTAGAGAAAGCTAAAGATCTTATAAAACTACAAATCCTAGAATTTCTTAAGATAGGAGCTACTTCACTTAAAGTGGTTTCTAGAGTGCAGATGCACCAACATGATGTGGCTTAATTTTCACTGACTCAACAATACTGAATGAATCCTGTCCTTAAATTCTGTCCTCCCTCCTCCTCCCATTCTTACTATAAAGTTCAATGTAATATCATGAGTTCCCTCAAGTATAAGAGAGACAACAAGCAAATATGTTAAAGCAAACAAATAGAGCACAAGTTATTGAATTATATCCAGACTCTTTGATCCAAAGATCATCCTTAGCAGCCTAATAAGATCATATGGAACAAATATAACAACAATAGGGATGTAAATTTTTACTTATTTTGATTTCACACTTGAGAAAAAAGAATTTAAATTTTCTCCATTCTGGGAAAGATGATGAGAGTTTTTGAACACTTTCATTGTTGTTTTTTTGCACAAAATCTCTGCCAAAAATAATCAAAAATCAGAAAAGTTCTTGTTATATTTTTACATCCTTTCTTGTGCTGTGCAAAATATTTTCCATTTGTGCAAAACTATTAGTAGAATGCTCTCACCACAGAGGCTAAGGCTCACTTGGTTATCCATCTAAAAGATTAAATGTTGCTGGCCTGAACATGACCAGAGGGGCCTTTGGCTGCTCCTTTCCTGCCGTTTGCTTTGTCCCCCAGGATACTTTATGCAATATCATCTTGACTGTATTATGGGATAATTCTCAGAGTCTGTCTTAAATCTAGTGGTGTAGTGGAACCAGGGCTCAAATGAATGACAACCTGAGACTTTTTGATTAGCAGGGAACATGGCACTGTCTACCACTGCTGCCAAACAGTGCCCTTCCTCTATGTTCAGCTGCAGTCCCCACAGTAAGAGGAGGAGAAATTTCTTAGCAAAGATACATTTTAATGAGCTATCTCTGTTTTAATCCAAAGTACAGTGGTCTCTTGGTATCTGCTGGGGTTTGGTTGCAGGACCTTGCATTGATACCAAAATCCGTGTTTGCTCAAGTCCCATTAAATACAATGAAATACTGAAATGGTGTCTTTTATATAAAATGTCAAAAACAAGGTTTGCTTTTGGAATATATATATTTGGAACACACACACACACACACACTTGTCAAGCTGTGGATGCTTGAATGCATGGATAAAAATCTGTAGAGACTGAAGGCTGACTGTATTTGGAGGTGACTTTATCAAAGGCATGGTGCTAGCAGAGATGAAAAGTGTAGATTGACACAGTCACTTGTGCTTTTGAACTCTATGTATGTATTACTTTAAGGAATGTCCTGTTCTGTCCAATTGTCTTGATTTGGCAGGGACAGTCATGATGAATTCTATTTCACTGTTTCAGCTGTTTTTAAAATGTCCCAGTTTCTCTCTCCTCCTCCCGCTTTTCCTTTTGTCATTGGCTTTGTTTATTTGCTGCAAACTGATTTCAAAATGCAAAAGTAGTCTCCATTCAGTTAACTAAACAAGGAGGAGAGGAGAGGAGGCAGATGAATTCTTGCTCTTCCCAGTAGTCTCAGGCAAAACAAACTCCTGGAGTGTTTCCAAGCTTGTATCTTCTTCATTAATAACTTTCCCCATCTTTACTACATTCTATGTTGCTTGGCCACATGTCCTAGTTTTCATCTGTGAAATGTTAGAGGGTATGCTATCCTGGTGAGGGCCTGCATTTCAAAATTTACCACTTGTGCAATGGCTTATATACACATTCCTCTGTAGCCATGGATTCTTTATCCACACATTCATGCATCCCCAGCTTAAATATATTCCTCAAAAATATACATTCCAAAAAGAAAACCCTGATTTTGCCATTTTATAAAAGGAACAGTGTTTTGCTATGCCATTGTATTTAATGGGACTTGAGTATCCATGGATTTTGGTATTCACAGAGGATCCTGGAACCAACCCCCAGTGGATACCAAGAGCCCATTGTATGTCCCAACAAACCCAGAAATAGGCTTATTTGGGACCAGAGAAATGATCTGGCTCTGAAACTCTCTTCTGAGTTACAGACATCTTCCTTTAGTACTCATTTTTTTGTGAAGCTGAAAATGCCCTTCCTTTATAGAAAGGCATTTATGCCTAACAGGTAATTTTTAATATGCAGTTTTAATTTAATTTTAAATGCACTGACTGTTGCTATAGTTTTATCATCTGTTGCTGTCTTGGTGTTTTAATGATTTAATGATTTCTATTGTCAGCTCCCAGGAACTCCCAGAGTGGAAGGAGATTATACATGTGCATACACATATTTTATTCGGTCAATGACCAGCGAGACTTAAAAAGTACAAAACCATAATACATAAGTGCAACACTAAATTTCAAGTGACACACAATAAAATAGAATAAAGTAAAATAATATAAAAACTCCTTCCTGTGATTTTGTAAATTTCACGATTACATGAAAATAAAATATGCTAACATCCTTTGTACAATTAGCAGTGAAGCGACAGCAGTATTTTAGGGATGCCAGCTTTACTATGTCCGTTCTAAGGTGTCATCTCCGCATCTCCACATCCCTTGTACTTTTACAGTGATGTCTGGGGACAATATGCTGACTAAGGGGCAGCATGGTGTAGACATATTTTGATGACATTATATATGTGCAGTGGGAGGATGCAAGAAGCAATAGAGGTTGGTATAGGTTGTAGAGAGGGATAGTAGTGGCTCATGATGAGACAAGGAGGGAAGGGGAGGTGAGAGATGTACTCAGTAGAGTGCAAGAAGCAAGGAGGGAATAATGGTTAAAGCCCAAGGTGGACTTGTTATGGTATTTTAATGGATTTGTACCTTTTTGCCATCAATAAGAAAGATGGCGCACAAGAGAGAGCAATTGCTACAGCAATCTGATGAGAATACAGTACCACTCGAAGTGCCAGCATATGACAAAAGGTGCGAGTTGTTATTAGTTAGTTACCACACCAGGATACACAGCTATTTGTTGTTGTTGTGTGCCTTCAAGTCATTCCCAGTTTATGGTGACCATAAAGCAAACCTATCATGGGGTTTTACTAGCAATTTTCTTCAGAGGGGTTTTTCCATTGCCATCCTTCAAGGCTGAGAGTGTGTGACTTGCCCAAGGTCATCCAAGGGAGTTATATGTCTGAGCCAGGATGTGAAACCTGATCTCCAGAGCTGTAGTTCAATGCTCAAACCACTTCACCACGCTAGCTCTCTACACAGTTCTACACATGGCCCCTATTCAACATTAATTATCGCAGCCCTATAAGTAGATTTGCTGAGAGACAGTGGTAGGCTAAAATCACTTTGTAAATCTATGAACAAGCAAGGATTTCAATTTGTGTCTCTCTGTTCCAACTCTAGCACTGCAAATGTTACTTAGAATCATAGAATCAAAGAATTGTAGAGTTGGAAGAGATCAGAAGGGCCATCCACTCCAACCCCCTGCCATGCAGGAACTTCCAATCAAAGCACTTGATTAGTTCTCTCAGAAGAGTAGTGTGTGGATATATTATATATGTGTGTATATGTGTGTATGGGTGTGTGCGGGTGGATCGGTGGGTAGTACCAAGGCTGAAAAAATAGTGGTACACACAATTACAATGACAAGTGTTCCATTTGTGTAACTGAAATGCAAATTATTAATATGCATAATTATGTTTTTACATAATATGTAAATTAGTTACTCAAATTTGAGGAACTATAATATGGCAATCATAGTACTTTGCCTCAACAAACTGCCAAATTTGGAATACAGTGCTAAGGTGAAGAAAGAACAGTCTATGTCTCAGCCTGTGTTCTTCCAAATCCTGGCTACACATAGCAGTCACTGTCTCTGCAACTTTTGGCAGCTGCAGAGAGGTTGACAAGAGGCAAGCTCTCTGCTTAAACTAAAAGGTGTTTTAGTTTATTCTTTATTGTTTTAAATTGTGTAACTTGTTTTAATGCTTTTTGTAAGTCACCTTGAAATCTTTGCTAGATGATGGGGCCTAGTTTAATAAATTAATAAATAATAAAATAAAATAAAATAATAAATGTTCCCTAGGGTGTATGGAGGCCCTTTGTACCAAGATTTGAGACACTCTGGGCCCCAAAAGAGTTAAAAAAATTTTTGCAATTCTTTTCTAAACACACACACACACACACACACACACAAACACACACACCTTGAAATGTTCCCAGATGTTCACTGGGGCATGGAGTGCACATCCAGAACGTTTTGTAGGCCACATGGACTAATACAGGTCCAGGATAAGACTTTTTGGAAACCCCAAATGTGGTGAAAATGCCACCTTAACCCATGAGAAGTGTTTGGGAGCAGAAAAATCCCCCCCCCCATTTTTAAAAAATTGAAAGAAATATAATTTGACAAAATTCAACAGAACAAAATGAAATTTACAGATTCAGAGTTCTTTAACAAAACATATAAGTGTGTGTGTGTATACACACACAGAGAGACACACACACACTTTCTTTTTGTAGCCTTCAAGTAAGCACATCATTCCAAAGACCAAAATGAGAATCAGGCAATTCTAAATTACCTTATTTATTTATTTGCAGAAAAAGGTGCAACCCCAAGGTCTCCTAGGGTTGTAGCTCTTTAGCCTTTCACAGTTTCCCACTGCTGCCATACAACAGCGGGGATAGTGCAGCCCATGATCTGCACATGGCTGCCCTAAGGCCTTTATCTGTGGCAGCCACCTGCTTCATTCCTTAGTGTGCCTTCAAGTCATTTCCAACTTATGGCAATCCTAAGGTAAACCTATTGTGGGGTTTTCTTGGTACAATTTGTTCGGAGTCATAGTCCAATGCTCAGACCACTACACCATGCTGGATTATGGCTGATTCTTCCTCTTTCCCCCCGCTCCCCCCCCCCCCCCCCAAAAAAAAACTCAGGAAAAGAATCCTGCAAAAATTATGATTTACTGCTCTTGCTGCGTATTTGCACAAACATGTCTTCAGGTTGTATGTTGACTTATGGCAACTCCATGAATTTTATAGGATTTTCTTAGGCAAGGAATACTCAGAGGTGGTTTTCCCTGTTTCTTCCCCTGACATATAATCTATAGCACCCGGTATTCATTGGTTGTCTCCCATCCAAGTACTAACCAGGGCTGACCCTGCTTAGTTTACAAGATCCTTTCCCTAAAGGATTTATACAGTATACACACTTGTCCTGGAGGCTTCCATAAATGGTAGCTTTGACCTTGCAGAGCCTGCTTCCTCAAGGATGAACCCTCCCCCATCCAAACAATACAAACCAGAAGTGTACATTGGCATATCAAAATAGTCTAGTGATGTCCAAAGGCTGAAGAAGTTATGGCGGAAAGGCATGTCAAGGGACAGAGTCCAGCAGAAAGATGATGGATTCTATGGCCTGGGACAGACTGCCCCAAAAGGGTAGTCTTCTGGCGGCCTATTTACCTCCACAGGGACTCTTGACATAAGCGACGCATGGCACTGTGCGGATGCCGCATGGTGCTTACATCACATGCCCGTATGGATAGGACGTCGCCATTGTTACCAGGATTAGGAAGCGTGCAGTTGGTGCACGCTTCCTAGCCCTAGAATTGGTGCGAGTACACCGCTTTATGGCAGTCTGTACCACACCTGAGAGACTGGCTTGACCCAGAAACTCTGATTTATTTATTTATTTTATTTATATGCTACCTTTCTTCTAAAGTAGGACCAAAGGCCTACAGAAGGAAACCAATTAAAATCTACCTGTGAGATTTTAAAAACCATTAAAACCATCACAATTAAAATTACATAAAATTATTTTAACTTTAAAACATAAAATAGTTAAACACCCCCCCCCCCCGGCCCGGTTCATATTAAAATCCTGCATAAACTAAAAAGTTTTTGCCTGGTACCAAAAGGAAAGCCAACTTGACCTCCAGTGGAAGGCAGTTCCAAAGGTTGGGAGCAGCTGGCGAGAAGACTCTCTCTTGTGTCCTCACCAAGGGAGTCTGTGATGGTGGTGGGATCAAGGGAAAACCTTCTCCTGAAATCTTAAGAGTTCTTGCAGGTTAGTATGGGGAGATATGGTCCTTGTAGTTGCTGCAGCCTTGCCACATGGCCAATTAGTGTGCAAAGTAAGAGGGTTGTGTATCTTAATTCACAGTCCACTACTTTGTTTGCCCTCCAAGTCCATTTAAGAGAAAAACTGTGAGTAGGAGGAGCATGGGCCTTGGAGTTGCTCTATCAGCAGGTAGTCCTGGGCAGCAGTGTGAGCATGCAAATAGATCTTAGACTTTACTGCCATGTGTCATATTCAATAGCCGTTGTTTTTAGATTCACCACCAATTCATGTATTCTAGATTCTATAGTTCTATATTCAACAGCCATTCACTTGTGTACACAGGTATAATGTTTATCCCCTCCTCTCTCTTTTTGTGTGTGATGAATTTCCCTTTCTTTGGTGATGTGCAATTTGGAAAAAAGCTCCAGACTTCAGGATTTGTAACTGGCCTCTTTGACCAGGGACCCATTCACACTACACAACTGTATCATTATGATTCCACTTTAACTGCTATGAATCTGTCTGGATTGGGAGTGTAGGGAGGGGTGCTTATAATCCTCAACCAGAGAGCTCACCAAACTATAAGCCCCAGGAATATATAGGATGGAACCAAGGCAGCTAAAATGGAATAATAGCTCTGTAACTGCATTGTCTGACAGGGCTGCAGCTCTCCATAATAGTAGTAGTTCACCTGCCTAAACTTCCCTATGATCTACACTGAGGGTGCAAAGGTCCTCAAGTGAAGGCAGAAAGCCTCTGTCCTGAAAGGAAGAATCACTCTTTGGAGGCAGCCTGAATACTGCTGATGTAACCAGGCAAAATGCAAGGAAGGAGAGACACAATTTGCCACCATTCCCCGACATGCATCTCCTTTGTGTCTGGAGGTGCCCATCTTTCCTTCATGCTCCATGCACTCACCATAGCCTACAATCAGGCTGCCACATGAAGTGTGAAACATCTCTCAGATGGCAATGTGCTTTGGCAAATGCCCATTACAAATAAAACAGCTGTGTCAAATGAGATCTACAGACAATCTGACCTAATGACATTCCCTTCCTCATTTCCTCCCTACATAACAATGATGTACATGATATCATTAGATATGTGCACAAATACAGGTTGAGTATCCCTTATCTGAAATGCTTGGGGCCAGAAATGTTCTGTATTTTGGACTTCGCATGTATTTTGGATAACTACTACTACTACTACTGTTTGCATGACTGAGGTTCCACGAAATGTTGTGACATGTGGATTCCCTCCCCCATTTAATAGATCACTGTATCTTTTCCCACCCACATCTCTGTCCAACCATGTCTTTCTCTAGCCTCAACAAATACAGTAAAAGTACATACTACGTAACCTGTTGTAGCACAAGAAGTTTTGGATTTTGGAGTACTTTGGATTTTGGAAATCTGATAATTACTCAACCTCTACACAGTTCATTTGTCTACTTGTGTGGTGCGTGGGAATCTACTCCTCTGGGACTGCCACCCAGAAGAAATATTATACAAAGCTATAAGTCAGCTTTATTGCAAGAATAAAAAAGAACCACCCAGAGGGAGAGAGGCTGAAAGAGAGAGATTGAGAGAGAAAGAGAACTAGCTTCCAACATAAAATACAAATAAGCAACACCTTTCCCCACCACAAACCTAGGCCTCACAAAGTGGAAGCCAGAAGGAATGATTCAGGGGTACGGCAAAGCCTCGTAGATGCCTGTGAGAAAAGGCAACTGCTGTTACATCAAAGAAATGCATTCATGTTACTTCACAAAATCTGTGAAGACAATGCTAGAGCATCTCCTTGCTCTAAAACAGTAGTGGGCAACTGCTGGGTGATGGGAGCTACATTGGCTCTTTACGAACACATCTGCTAAAACAATTATTGCCCAAATGCCCTCTAGGGCACATGGGGACATTTTTGTCATGTTTTTCATTCCTCTGATCATTTTAGGCTTAGGAGAGGCCTTAAAAATAACAGATACACACAAACACACAGATAAAGCTTCCTGGGTTCCCCCCTCCAAAAAAAGGCCTTTCCTGAGGTTAAAATGCCTCCCCAAATGTTGAACCTGACACTCCCTAAGGGATGTGTCTGGTGGGCTATGAAAACAACTTGTTGGGCTCACTTGGTATACCTCTACATGTGACCAGTTTGCCAGAATTAAATGCATTACATCCCACTTAAAAATGCACAAACAGAAGAGTAATAAATGCAGCATTAAAATACAGAATGGCATCTATGATCAAAATCTGGATATATGAAAACAACTCTGCATGCAAGATTACTTGAATCCTGGCCTTTGCAATCGGCTAAATATCTCTAGCACTGTGTACATACAGACCTTGCTAATACTGAGCATAGTGTAGGAACTGACTTATACATCAGGACATCTCTGGTTCGATTCATTCCTGCCTTCCATTCCAACTCTGAGGGCATGTCTACATGGGCCATTTAACAACAACAACAACAACAACAACAACAACAACAACAACAACAACATTTATTTATAATGCCCTTTCCACCAAAGATTTACATACGTTTTTCCCTACCCTCATGTCTCCCAGTCCACATGAAGCAAGACCAAAGATCCAATTTGACTGGCAAATGTCTTCAAGTGGGAAGGCTAGTTCTGCACCAAATCCAGGCCATTCATATCTTAATCTGGTTTAACAAAACCTGCCATTTGCTCTGGATCTTCCAGGAAAATCTGGAGCACTCTACAGTGATGCCAGGAAGCTGTCTACACAGTGTCCCACTGTGCTGTGTGCTTCTGTTATCGCTGGTACAAGTCACTTCCTCTGAGGTCACAAAGAGTGGCCCAGTCATGTGATTGATGCTGGTAGCACCTGGTGCCAGAATGCCTTTGAATTTGGACACTTGGTCCCTAAAAAGTTTGCCATCACTGGCTTAGGTAATGGAAGGAATTCAGGTCAGCTTTGGGGCCAGAATACTCCAGGAGTAGTTTGGAATATTCTGGCTTGTGTAACCCCACCCATAGGCAAGTCAGGCTCAGTCCTCACCTATCCCCCCACCTATAAAATATGGGGATAATACTGGGCTACCTTATAGGGCTGTTGTGAAGATAATGAACCTAAAGTGACTTGAACAGTCTTATAAACACTAACTATTATTCCATGGAAACAGAGAAAGAGCTTGGAGTGAGGAAAATCTCTGTTGCATTCTTTTCTGATGAGGCCACGTCTTTAACCTTTGTGAGTGCAAAGATGTATTTTAAAAATATTTGGGCAATGTCTGTTGAAACATGGCAGAAAGTGATGAAACAACCAGATAAGGCCTGAGACAGGCAATGGCTTTTAGAGTAGTGAAGGTGAATAGTTAGAAAAAGGAATAGTGTCTTACAATGTGCATGCAACTTTTCACCTGTCGCCATCTGCTCTTGTAGACTTTTGTATGTTTTTTTAAAGGAAAGAATGTACACCAGGGCTGGGCATCTTTGGCCCTCCAAATGTTGATGAACTACTATTCCTGTTATTTGGGCTATGATGGGAGTTGGGTCCCAGCATCAAGAAAGCCACAGATCTCCTTGGCATAGTGTACATCATGAGAAGTAGATGGCTGCATATGGCCTGTAGTGTAGCCCTGATATTCACAGGACATTTAGTTTTATTTATGTTTTAAACAGCCCCAACTTCAAGCTGGGGTTTAGAAGCCTAGTCCTTTTAATCCCAGGCAGGCTTTATAGTAACCTGACTGCATTATAGAAGCTGGCTTGCTCCTCAATTCCCTTCCCACTTGCATAGGTGACTGGGAAGGGCAGAGCAGGCTGCTGTGGGACAGGACTCCCCATTTACCTGAGATATGTTTGGCTCCTGAGAAAGGATCATCTCTGATGGAAAGGGGAGACCAAGGGCCCCAACTGCTCTCCTCAAGAGTGCCACAGTTTGGGGCAGCCTAACACAATTGGTAATGTTTCTCTTGCCACCTTTGGTGGTAAGAATCTAAGAGTCACCTGGTTTGGTCCGCACCCCATAGTGACATCTCTGGCATTGCAGAGGTATTACTCTTTGGAGAGAAACTTGTGTTCAGTACAAAAACAAACAAACAAAAACAAAACAACCCCCCAACCCCCAAAACAAATCATCTCTGTTTTTTGCATGGAAAAGGGTTTTCTATGCAGGAAACAGATTTTCTGGGCAGAATTTTTTTTTAGCAGAAACACCCCCACCCCCTGCATTTTCCTTCACAGAATAATTCCTTTACAACACTCTGACACATTTAATTTGTTGGTGACTGTCTTCAAGTCATTTCCAGGTTAAGGTGACTTTAAAGTGAACCAATCATGGGGTTTACCTGGCAAGAATTGTTCAGAGATGGTTTGTCTTTTCCTTCCTCTGAGGCATAAGAGAGTATGGTCACCCAGTAGGTTTCCATGGCTGATCAGGGATTTGAACCCTGATCTCCAGAGTCCTAGGCCAATGCTCAAGCCACTACATTATGTTTGCTCTCCTCACACGTTAAATGTCAGGAGAAAATTGTACAAAGTTCTTACTGTCCTATTATTTTTCAAGTTGGCAGTGAATAACTATGGATATTCTTTCCATCCCTACAATGTTTTCATTGCAGTCAGGTTATACCAGCCAGGACATGACAGGGAAATGATGGCAATTTTTTAATAATTATAGAGTTTAGGACTTCATCTTCTTGAGATTTTGCTTTCCAGACTTAAGATGGGCCAGGATTCCTTTCCAATTTAATGATCCCCCCCTCCCCAAATTCCTGAAGTAGAACTATGTGAAAATAACCTCTTGAAATACAACATCCTATTTGCCAGAACCATTTCAAAACATTAATCCAGAACCATTTCACCAAGTTAATCCAAAGGGAGGACAAATTTTCCAACACTTTCTTGGGGTGGGGTGAGAGATCCTGATCATGAGCAAGGTCTTCTTTGTTTGTGTTTTTCCTGCTACTTGGATGCTGCTACAAGTGGCCGTAATAACAATTGCATTGTCTGCCTAGCTACTATTCTCCATCCTACATAATGGTCTAGATGGTGTGTGTGTGTGTGTGTGTGTGTGTGTGTGTAGCAGGTGACACCCCCCCCCCCCCCCCAAATAGGCAATATTGGGCCCCAAAGCCATTTTTGCATCTTCAACCCCTCCAAAAAATGTTGTGCCTGAAATTTGGAAGCACACTGTGATTCCAAAATTTAGTGGCAAGATGGGAAATGCCCTAAAAGAAAAGACAGAGGAGGAGGAGGGGAAAAAATGAAATTGGCTCCTGGAACTGCTGATCATCCCTGCCTTAGACATAATGTTGTTATGGAGCATTGTGAAATGGAAACTACCACCAAATGATGACAACAACAGCAACAGCAACAACAACAACAATGGTAGAGAATACCTGGGGGGAAATTCTGACAAATGACCCTAAATTTCTCTGTGAATGTGGTAGTGAGGGAGGGAAAACCCTCTAAGGAATATGATTCTAAAAATGACAGAATTTTCATCTTAGTGTTCTCTTAAAAATATAAAGCAAGAAGACCGAATTCCTCTATGAAAGAACCTCTTTACCAGTCACAAAGGCTGGGGTACATACACCTTTTGCTGTGTCCAGCCTCCAACACATATGTATGCTCTTTATAAAAAAATAATAAGATAATGGATGGGCTTAGGGAAATTAGATATAAATTTCCTATAGAAATAAACATTTACATAATTACTATAAATGTTACACATTTTCTATACAAATAAAATATATAAATTTAGCTGCCTACAGCTATCAGCTATGTCAGTAGACATTAAAGTCCATACCATATCTTTACACAAGACAGAGGAGGAGGAGGAGAGAGGGAAAAATGAAATTGGCTCTTGGAACCGCCCTTTCTGTATGTGTATATTTGCATTTTCCAAGGAAACCCTACATTTTCCCTGGCAGGATCAGCACAATTTGTGTGGGGTTTCCAAAGAGTCTCCCATTCAGGCACTGCATGTTGTTTAATAGTGATCACAGTTTCAGATTCCCATGCCATGATCAGCTTGTTTTAAGGAAGATGGCCAGAGGAAAACACAGAGGTATACGCAACAGCAAAGAAGCCCAGGAACATCCCTTAAACAAGGTCAGACTATTTGTCTTTCATAGCAGTGGCTCACCAGGGTTTTGGAGTAAGATTCTCCCCATGATCTGCCAAGCAGTCCTTTTAAGTGGAGATGCCAGGGACTGAAACTGCCACCTCCTGCATGCAAAGTATGTGTTCCATCACTGAGCTAAAGCCCCTCCCTGGGGTATATTGCATGTCCATTAAAATCTAGATTGCTAGGGTTCAGGTAAACAAGGTTCTTTCATGCATCGATACATGAACAGATACACAGGCTTGTATGTACACAGTTTACATATATGTATAGACCGCAGTGAGCAAAGCTGTATATGTCACAGTGTACAAAGTTTTCAGCCCTGAATCATTCCATCGATCGATGCCAGCACAAATCAGACCTCTACTATAATTTAAATAGTGCTGGAGGTATATTTCATTTCAGCAGGTGTGGAGTTTTATCGATAGAAAAGCACAAACACAGAAGCACAGCAGAGATTAAATAATATGGTAATAAAGAGACAGAAAAGGCTATGCAACTGTGTAGACAGGAAGAAACCATTTAAGCAATGCAGTGAACACACCCAAATCCACATTCATTTCATCTGATGGGCATGCAAGGAATAATACTCTTTGTGGCCATTACATAGGCATTCGATATCTGCCCTCCCTTCTATACCTGATTCTGCTCTTTCCTTGCTTCCTTCCCCCCCTACCCCCCGGAACATGGTACTGTAACTGAGAATCACATACAGAAAAGAAGGAGCCAGCAAAGATCTGATTTGCTGGCAGAGGCAGGGCTGTGGCAGTGCCGGCTGCTTCATGTCTGAACAGGTTCTTCCCAGCAGCTTTCCAATGTGTGATCTGCATGTCTAATAACACACGTTTCTCCCTTTCTCCTCCAGTCGATCCTTCCCCAGACCTTACCTTGAAATGCTGCAGTTGAAGTATCTGGTCCTCGAGCTGTTGTCTCTTCCCTTCTATTTCCGTCTGCCTTTTCCTTTTTTCCTTGGCAAAGGAAGAGAAGGGGTGGGGGGGGGGGGGGGGAACAAGAAGAGAAATTGGCTGTCAGAGAGGTAGAGAGGCTGAAAGATTTTTTAAAAAATTATAATTTATTTTCCTTTGGTTAGAAAGGGGTACAGAAGCCAAGCTGTTCTGTGTACGAAACACGAGATAAATTCATGCCAATGCTCCACCTGCCTCACTGTCTGGGGAGACACAAACAGCAGCTTCCCGGCAATAACATGTCAGCTAAGGACTAGCTACTTGTTCGCAGAGAGGGAGAAGAACTGGTCTCATCTCTCTCTCCTTTTCTCTTTCTCTCAGACTCAGCTATGGGAACAACAGCATAGAGTCCCCCAGGGGGAAGATGGCAGGCACAAAACCTAACAACCGAGTTTAAAGGGACAAATGCTATTGTGTGTGGCATCTTGTGTCTCCTACAACCTGCCAAGTGGGGCTCGGAGCAGAGCAAACAAGTGCTCAGGAAGCTGGAGACAAAAGTGCATGGTTATGTAAGAGGTAAAAAAGGGGTAAGAGCAAGATGAGCTGACAGGAGAGACCACTTGATAAATTATCTATAGAATTTGGGAGTGGAGGAGGGAGACAGAAAGAGTCTACCTCTCCTTGCTCCTTGATTTTCCTGTGAAGGTTGGCATTTATTCATTTGTTTACTTCTTCCCTACTATTTCTTTCAAATCCATAAGGTGTCCTGTATTTTGGCTTCTCACAGTCCACTGTAGAGGTCAAGTGGTGAGCTAAAGAGAAAGGTTAACCCCGCCCTGCTATTTTTCCAAGCATGGAGAATTGCCATTTTGCTCCTTTTATGCAAAAACTGTGCTGTTTTAGCTACATAAATAACAATGTTCACCCAGGAAAGGAGGAAATGGAAGAAACTCTCAAGCATGATTCTGGAAAAGTTGAGACCCTTGCATTTTACGTAGAGCAATGAAAATGCCCCACCCCAAGCTTGGAAAGTTTACTTCTGTGGATCACAATTCCCAGAATCTCCCCCAAAGCATGGTCAAAAATAATTTCCCCAAGCACTAGACGTCCCCTTCCCAGATAGCAAGAGTCAGTTTACAGTCGGCCTCCAAACCCTTGTTTCCAAAGTTTCCAAAGGACGCCAGTCGCTCCTACCACCATTGGTGCTTTTGCCTCTTAGAATATGGCCAATGTATTTCACAATGACCATTTTTCTCCTTGTAGCACCTCTGAGACTAACTGTGCAAAAGAAGTTGTAGCATAACACTGTAGTAATGTAGATGTATGATATGAGTTAATTTTATGATGGTTTTTATAGTTGTTTGATGTTATATTGTTGTGTTTTAATATGCTGTTAACCGCCTTGATCTCTGGAAAGGTGGTATATAAATAAATTTATTATTATTATTATTATTATTATTATTATTATTATTATTATTAGCTTTTGTAGACTTGGTCTCCTTCTTTAGATGCATGGAGTGAACTCATGCCCAGGAAGGACCTTTATAGTAGGACTGTATAAATAGCCACAGAAATGCAAAATTTGGAGGCATGGTGATAAAGTGACAAGTTCAGTTTTAACTATGGTTGTTGAGCAGAGAAGACAGGAGGGAAGATGTTGCCTAAGGCTAGGGTGGGTGGGTGGCCATATGAATGGTGGAAGAATTTTTGGAATGGGGTGTGTGCAGGCAGGGAACTAGAAAGGAGGTGTGATAAGTTGTCAAAGAGCATCCTAAAGGCTGGAGTGTTTACCAGTATTGTAATGTGTATAGTGGTCCAGGAAGCCATTTCCCTCCTGTCTGCTTTCTTTGCTCACATACTTACTTTCACCTACATTGGTGCATGGGGTTTTGACGAAAAGTGGCCGCGGTATTCATGGAGAGAGATGTCACAAACTTCAGAGTAGACTGTGTAAGCCTCTTAATATGTTATCCCATGATAAGTTGTGTAAGGACTGGTATGGAGGTCACTTTTGAGGTACAGGAGCATTTCAGCACCCCTAGGGAGTTTTATATAATTTAAATCCCACCCTTCTGCCAAAAAATATGACACGCTAGATGGCTAACAGCTGTACATCCAAACAAAGGTAAAAATATTAAAACAGAAAACAGAAAAAAACCCCACAGTGAATAACATCAGGAAAAAAGAATAACAGCATCCAACATAGTAAGGCCCACTAAGTTTAAGTGCCAAAAGGCTTTCTGAATAAAAAGAACTCTGCCAGCTGGCGGAAGGACAACAGAAGGCTTTGAATCATTCCTTTCCAGAGTCAGAGAGCTGCCACCTAGAAAGTCTTCTCTCGCATACTCAACAAACATGCCTCTGAGCATGGTGAAAGAGAGAGAAAGGATCCAAAGATCTTAGAATCTGGGCAAGGTTATAAGAGGGGGAAATCACTTTTTCAGATAGCCTGGTTCCAAGCCCTTCAGGGATGTATACTTCATAACTGGCAGTTTGAATTGTGTCCAGAGACAGACTGTGACACAAAATGGTATGTATGTAGCACACTCCCAACCTGGCAAGGTAGGACAACTTGCAAACAATTTTTGGCCTAAATCCAGTTGTTAATCACAACTAGAACTGACACATTTAATCAATGGGAACTTGATCCATCACTGCTTATGTAAGCTCCATTGATTCAATGGGTTTACAGGTATACCTCAGTTAACAAAGACCATGTGTTTCTGGACATTACTTCTTTAATAGAACACTGGGTACCAGAGGCAGAATTAACATGGAAAGAGTAGGAATGAGATACTAAACCACAATTAAATCTGTTTCAGCAATCTCATCTGTCAAAATTAAAATTATACACATGTGAAATGAAAAAATCAGGTGAGGTAAGTCTTGCAAAAGTAAATGCATTTGGAACTTTCTAGAGATCATGTTAAAGCATCTTTGACAAGGCATGTTGAGACAAATTTTACTTTCACTCCACCTTTGTGAAGGTTTCCACTTTGGTGGCAAAACGTACACATCTAGGCATTTTAAAAAGAAATGTTGGGGTGGTTGGTAAGACTGCTCTCCACTTTTCTGTTATTGTTCATTCATGCAGAGTAAGGGATTGTGGAGGTAGCTGTTATTTGCCTTGACAGTTGTACATACAGTTTTAAACACACAGGCACACACAGCTACAGTAGGATTGTCTAGAGTAGAATCCCATTCTTACCTAGCTCAAGCTTTATTGCATTGTTTACTACAAGCATGCTGTTGCAAACTGACACAGAAAGTCTCTGTTTCTTCAGGGGAGTCCTTCACCATCTTCCCAATACTACTGCTGCTAAATATATTCCAGCCAGGCAGAGGACAAGGAGGAAAGGGTGGGCCCTGGGTAGGCATGAAAAGACTTTGCAAAAAATGAAGTTCTTTGACACAGAGGCGGTGTTGACTGAGGTATGCTTGTATTCTAGTCAGGACTAACAACTGGATTTAGGCCTTTGTTTATTCTTAATAACACATATGTTCTGGATAGTTTAAGAAATAACAACAGACTTACACACTTATGGAGAGAGCCAGATGATTCTAAACTCCTAAAACAACAAAGTTAGGATGGTCAATCCATGCAAAAAAAGAAAGAAAAGAAAAGGCAGCCCTAATAATATAAGATAATAAGTCAACATCAATCTCCAATTCAGGACATTTACAAAGCACAGAGAAGTTCAGAAATAATTAAAAAGTCACTCTCCCTTAAAATAAAATAAAGACAGAAATAATTAGGTAACAAGGCTTATCAGGATCCTAAAAACACCTCATCAAAGTGGTTTTCAGGGAAAAGAATATCTCTAGGCCTTCCTAGCATAGCTTCTTGGCTGATGCTATTATCCATCTGAACACAAAGAAATCTCTTTCACACCCAAACATATACTTCCTGGAGTCTGGGCAGCTCCAGGGAAGGAACTGCAGACTGGTGAATCGATAGCTTTGGCTGATCTACCCAGTGCAAGGGATTTCTCTGAGGCTGAGTCAGCCTGCAATGTGCAGAGAAAGAGAAATTGGGGTCAACAACTGCTCGGCCATTCAGGCAGAAAGGAAGCAGAAACCTAAGGAGCTCATTTGCTTCTCTTCAGTTGACTGGGATGCTCAGGAGTAACAGTGTCAACTGGCCTAGGCATTTTAGTATTTAAGAGGTCATCCAGGGCTTCAATGGAATCTCTTTCTGAAATGACAGAAAAATCAACAATGGGGTTTGCAGCACCATGACTGGGTTCATTTGGCTGCTCCAGTACCTCCCATGTTAGGAATATAGTAAAAAACAATGACACCCCCCACCTCCACCTCAGACTTTACAGAAGCTTTCCAAGGTGCTGAACTTATTTTGGAATGAAAGTTTACAACATTGGACAGCTTCTTGCAAACAAACTAGAGAAATGTGAGCTTGACAAAGTAATTGTTACGTGGATTTGTAATTGGTTGACCGGCTGAACCCAAAGGATGCTGAATAATGGCTCCTTTTCATCCTGGAGCGAAGTGGCCAGTGGGGTCCCACAGGGCTCTGTCCAGGGCCTAGTGCTCATCAACATCTTTATCATGTTGGATGACAGCATTGGGGGCATATTTATCAAATTTGCAGATGACACCAAACTAGGGGGAGGAGCTACTACCCCAGAGGACAGGACCAAAATTCAAAATGACCTTGCTAGATTAGGAAGCTGGACCAAAGCTAACAAAATGAAATTCAACACGGAGAAAGGTAAGGTACTGCGCTTAGGGCAGAAAAATGAAATGCTCAGATATAGGATGGGCGACACCTGGCTAAATGAAACTACGTGTGAAAGGGATCTAGGAGTCCAAGTAAACCACAAGTTGAACATGAGTCAACAGTGCGATGCAGCAGCTAACAAGGCCAATGCGATTTTAGGCTGCATCAATAGAAGTATAGTGTCTAGATCAAGGGAAGTAATAGTGCCACTCTATTCTGCTCTGGTCAGGCCCCACCTGGAATATTGTGTCCAGTTCTGGGCAACACAGTTCAAAAAGGATGTTGAGAATGGAGCATGTCCAAAGGAGGGCGACTAAAATGGTGAAGGGCCTGGAAACCATGTCCTATAAGGAACGACTTAGGGAGCTGGGGATGTTTAGCCTGGAGAAGAGAAGGTTAACAGGTGATATGATGGCCCTCTTTAAATATTTGAAGGGATGTCACATTGAGGAGGGAGCAAGCTTGTTTTCTGCTGCTCCACAGACTAGGACCCGGAACGATGGATGAAAGATACAGGAAAAGAGATTCCACCTCAACATTAGGAGGAATTTCCTGACAGTAAGGGCTGTTCGACAGTGGAACACACTCCTTCCTTGGAGTGTAGTGGAGTCTCCTTCCTTGGACATTTTTAAGCAAAGGCTGGATGGCCATCTGTTGGGGATGCTTTGATTGAGAGTTCCTGCATGGCAGGGGGTTGGACTGGATGGCCCTTGGGGTCTCTTCCAACTCTATTATTCTATGATTCTTCAAAGTCTGGGGAGAATGGAGTTTTTCACTATATTTCTGACTTGGAAGCTACTGGTGCAACCAAATGAATAGATTCCAGTGGTGATTCACTCCATCACTGACAAGGGCTTCATTTGCACTGCAGAAATAATGCAGTTGGATACTACTTTAATTTTCATGGATCCATCCTATGGAATTCTGGGATTTGTAGTTTAATGTGGCACCAGAGCTGTCTGACAGAAAAGTCTAAATGTCTCACAAAACTACAAATTCTAAGATTTCACAGCATTGAGCCATGGCAGTTAAAGTGGTGTCAAACTGCATTATTTCTGCTATGCAGATGCAGCCAAGGAAGCCATTGTTTTAGCCTTCTGGGGTTGACCATATTTATTCACTTCCCTAACCTTGCAAAGGCTCTGACTTCCGTTGAGTCTAAACTTCCCCCAAAAGCCTGAACTTCACCAGATCCTTGAAAATGGAATGGCATACAATTTCTCCACACCTAAAGCACCATTATCCCCTCCAAGGCAGAAAATTATGTCTACAGAATGAATGGGCTGGGATATTGATTGAGACAGATCTGTGATTCAAGGTGGCCTCAGGTTGGAGGTTGGAATCTACTAACACAACAAGGACTCCAGCATCACCCCAACTACCATAGGAAGGAAAGACCGCAGAACAGTGGTTCCTGGTCATGGAACAGAAGCACTACATCATTGCTTCCTCAAACTCATGTCTCTCCGGCCCAGAGATCTCAGGTAGGTAATGGTGAGAAAAATATATACCACCCGTATCTCATCTAATCAAGTCTCTTTTGTGATATGAGCCAGGCCAACACACACATCATCCAGGACACCACATGATGTGGTGAATCAGCTCTGGGTATTAGTCCAAACCAAAGTACCTATCCAAGCTGCCTGACCATATCCCTTAAATAGGTTAAATGCTTTAAACAGCTCCTTTCAAGACTAAACTAAAAAGCAGAATGTACTCACTTCCCCATTGATTTGAAACTAATTAGTAAACAGTGATCCAAGTTCAAGTGCTAGATGTCTGCTGTCTCTCCAGTCCTTATGCACTGAACTGTCATTTAGTAGCAGTCTTTTCAATGCATGTGTTTATATGTATTCATTCTGTCTGTCTGTCTGTCTGTCTGTCTGTCTGTCTGTCTGTCTGTCTCTCTCTCTCTCTCTCTCTCACACACACACACGTATACATACACAAAGAACGGGCAGAGAGAGAGAGAGAGAGAGAGAGAGAGAGAGAGAGAGAGAGAGAGATTTTCCTCTATTATCTATACAGAAAGGATCTAATACTCTAGTCAAAATCTCCATCACAGAACATAGACATCCTCAAAACAATCAGTAATTAATGAAATCTTATACTAAAGATGAGATGCCTAAAAGGTCATCTGTTTTCCCACCAATACGTTATTTAAATGGTAAATTGAAGTCTATAAACAGTCTTATATTAGGCCAAAACTGCCCTATTGGCTCTCCAGGTCACCTAATCCATTCTGCGCTAACTATAGTTTCTCTTCTCAACATGGAGCAGAAGGCATAGCCCTGTCAGCCAGTTTCCCCACTTGTATGCTCTCTTTCTGGCACAGGGACAAAGTGCCTAGGTCTGTTGTCCAACTTCCTTAAGCCTTGCAGAGTTGTCTTTTTCTCCTTTAATATTTTCATGAGGAGCCATCCCATGAGGCCTTTCCAAGTCCTTTTGTCACCCCTGAAGATAATACTACTCTTTGGGGACTGTCCAAATCATTTCAGCAACTTCATAGACAGGTGGCAAAAGCAGAGCATGGCATGTTATGAATGAGATCCTGATCATCAGACATAGCTGATGTTGGAAGTTCTGTCATCATAGCTTTTTTTGCCAATGCCCCCCACCCAAAATACCTCTTAAGCAACGCAACATCCCAGCTAAAGGGTTTCCAAGGAATTGCAGATCAGGGATTTAGGGAACAATCATTATAGCTCTTTTCCAGCTATGGGGTGCATAACTGGAGAGACTCCTCAGGCTCCTGCCACAACTGCATCTCAATGTGCTCTGCGACCAGGAAAACTCTGCAGCTATATTTTCTCAGTGCTCTGTTCTGTACCACCTTGAAAACTCTTCAGTTGGGGCACTTTTGTCTTAAGAGGACATTTTTGGGGTCATGTTCATAATAACTATAATCATAAATCTCTGAAGTTTTGAGATTGTACGTTTGGCTTATGAACTAGCTGATGTCAACGTGTATTTTAAAGCAATTATTTTCAGTTGCAAGGGCCCCAAAGTTGTTAGCTGTCATTATAGTAGTTCATAGTAGCTCTCCATATAATTCTTAAGAAAAAGTAGCCTGAATGCTAAGAGCAACCGATTTATGATACAAAACACATTCTTTCCCCATCCATCTCATTATCATCTCAACACCCACATAGACAAGCAGAAGGCAGTCACACAAACACAGCACAAGCTGGCAAAAAAACACAGGATATCCAGCACTGTGTAGTCGAGCATTGGACCATAACTCTAGAGACCCATATTCAAATCCCCGCTCAGCCATGGAAACCTACTGGGTGATGCTGGACAAGTCACCCCTTCAGAAAAAAGCTTGCCAAGAGAACCCTGTAGGTTCACCTTGGTGTCACCATGGACTTCTGTTTGCCATTCCTCTTCTGGGATGCTTCTCAGCTTAGGGGGAAAAAGGAAGGAGAGAAGCTGAACTTCCACATTGGCATGTGTTTTTGCATGTTTTACTTTGAAAAATCACCCAAAAATTGCACTGGAAAAAAATTAAATGGGTCGCACTTCTACCACCACTGCTGTAAATGCTGGATACACCACAATACTGTCTATTCTGTAACAGTTGTGTGAATCCCTTAACAAAGGCCATTTACAACACTCTTTGGGTCTACTCTGCATCTGTATCATTGTCATTTTGAGTTCTGCCCACAGCATTCTTGCACTGTGCAAACAGCTTCCCAATGTTACAATTTGCACGTTGATAGAGAGAATTACTTATGCATGATGCTAATACAAAATACATACAAGGGCACAGCACAAACAAGAAGAAGATTATAGTGTGTGTTATTTGTTGACATCTACAATGATAATTGCAGACTAGTGTGCTTAAGATTTTATTATTATTATTATTATTATTATTATTATTATTATTATTATTATTATTATTATTATTTAAATATGGCACTGTTTTCTCCACAATAAATATGTGAATGACAGTCTTGACAGTTTGGTAGGCTGCTACAGTTGTGTTGTGGTGGGCCCGGCAACAAGCATCATCTCTAGTAAGATAAAACACAACAAATGTTTCCTTTACTATCACTTTGGAAATGTAATAAACTGACCACACATCAGATATATGGATAGTCTTTTAATATTAATAAATAAACATGTTTTAAATCACTAGTGAATTATGTACACAGTATCCTGGTGGTTACAGCAAATAATGTTATTCTACAGGTGGTATGAAATGAATTATCCACTAATAAGTGCACCTCTATATCCTATTATTCTTTTCCCCTGTGGAACCAGGAGAGCATATGATTTAACAAAATTTCACCTTGGAATTGCTTACAAAGAACAGAATAATAAGCAATGCACAAGACCATCACCTGTTCACAGTTACGGATATATTTCCATTCTGTGAAAAGTACACCTACGTATCTTCTCTCAAGGTGAGCAGAAGGCATAATCTAAAACGTAAGCTCTATAAAGGCTTTACAAATCTGGAAAGAATCCAGGGTCCATTACACAGTGCACAACCATATTGCCACAATTTCTTTGAAATCCTGGGTTTTGTAGTTTGGAGAGGCACTATTTTTCTCTGGTTGAGAATTGCAAATAAACTGCAAATCCTAGGATTCTATAGGATGGAATCATGGCACTTAAAGTGGAATCATAGTGCTATGAATGTTCAATGTGAAAAGAATGCAGGTCTGACTGTACTTTGCTCCGAAATGAATTTTCTTAATTTTAGCATATTTGTTAAAAGCAACAACAGCCCTATTTCTGTTACAATCACTCCATCTTCACTGGCGTCCAGAGATGTTCCTCCCATCAGGCATAGTGACACAAATGCCTTAGGGACAGGCAGGGGCTGGAGGTAGGAGTGGCAGCCTCTCATCTGTTCATTTTGATTCGCCTTGTTATTGCATCTAACTTGGAAGACAGACCTATGTCTCAGCTGACCTCACTTGCATCCCCTAAACAAACCCATTGCCCTCAGGCGTTGTGGCAGCTGCATTATCAGTGCTGACATACAACTTCCGTCAGCTTCTTCACATGGAATGGAGGAAGGTGTGTAGGTGGACAGCCATCTGGTCTGTTGCCTCAAGCTGCAAAATGTTGTGGGCTGGCCCTGAGCACATCATCTTCAAAAACCTGATTCCAGTTGATACTCAGGTATCTTTCCATGGATAATGTATAGTTCCTCAGCTTGTCCTGTCATTTCTTTGTCAATTCCTTAGTCCCCCGGTTCCTTTGGGCACTTCTTAGTTTTTCCAGACAACACAATTTAGTGATATGAAAATCCATATTGCATTTTTATTAATTCAAGCCAATAGAGGAAGCAGAGGTGAATAATACTGACAGCAGACAGAAGCCTAGTATCAAGATGTTCCATTAACTCTAAAAAGCCCCCCAAGACCAAAACCAAGAACAAAACCTATTCCAGTTCCAATGTAGCTCCTTCACACTAGCCTTTTTGATATAAACCTTTAAAGCAGGATTTATCAACTTCCCATCTCTTGGATAAAAAGCAATCTCACAAAATATTAATATTTTTGGCCTTCAAACCTTTGATGGCAGCAACATGTTACTGATAAAACAAACAAACAAACAAACAAACAAACAAACAAATGTCCATATAATGTCTTCACTAAAGGCAAGACTGAAGTATTTAAAAGATTATACTTGTTGCAGAGTAGTCCTCAGGTGGTCATATATGGTTTGTGATAGATATTATAAAGTTACTTTGTGAATGTCATTTATTGTTAACCCACTAAAGGGACATCTCTCCCCTCCCTCAACCAATGCTGTTGCAACTGGGGATTGTTGTGGGTGTTTAGTAAATTATTACATATTAATTATCTTACTTGCTACGTTTTGTTACTTTCCGGGGAGGAGGATATGATTTACCTTTCTGTTACTTTCCATTACTTTCCGAGGAGGGGGATATGACCTGCCTCCCCCCCTCTTTTTTAACCTTTCTTATTGGTTTAATCTCTTTTTAGTGTTTAATGATGGGGATTTTATAAGAGTGGGGAGGGATGGGGATCTTGGATTTTTTAATGCATTTCTCTTTTAACTGTATCTTGTTTTACTGCTGTAATGTGCTTGGATTCCTCAAGATGAAGCGGAATACAAATAATAATAATAATAATAATAATAAATAAATAAATGACATAAAACTTGAAATAATTCCACTCAAAATGCCTCTCAAATGCCTTCTAAAATTAACAAAAAAGTAATTAGAAAACATAATTCAAAAGCAATATTATCCACACAATACTAATGTAATCAATGGTGGCTGGTGGCACTCATGTCAGTGGGGCAGTGAATCCAATCCAGGTTTCCATGTGGGCTGTAAATGAGCAGCTACTTCAAGATGTAGGTACAGGTAGCGCCCCCCCCCCCACTTTCATGGGGTTAGGTAGGGGCTGTGCCCCCTATGGAAGTGGGAAAACTGCAACTATAAATAAATATAAATAAAAATAGTGAATGCTATTTTTTTTAAACTGAGAGAACCGTTCTCTTGGAATCTCTAGGTCACCCAGTGTGACTTCTACTTGAAGCTGACCAAAAATAATACTGGAGGATCTAGAAATTCCTAGAAGGAATATATTAATCAAATCTGAGAATCATCAAATCCGCAAAAGAGAAACTAGTGAATATGGGGGGCCGACTGTCCTAAATTCTGCATCCCCCTGATAAGGTTCAGCATTTTGGACAGCTCCTTTCAGTTAGTGAAAAGCTGACATAGATTCACCACCCTTTATAGTAATAGTAAGTTATTACTATTTAATAATATTGCTTGTTACACATGACATCTGTGCTCTGGCTGGGGGACGTATTCCCCAAAGCCATAACTTTAGACTATGAGTAACTAAGCTTTGAGTAAGAAGCTAATCTTCTCCAAAGAATTAAGTAACATCCTTTGTAAGCCTTATTACATTTAGGGAGATCAAAATGAAATCATCAGCATAAACCAGTTCTGACAATGTATAGCCTCATTTTCTCTCTCTCTCTCTCTCTTTCTCTGGAAAGTAGTGATGATATCCTGCAGAAAATATTTTAACCTGTGTTAAGAAAATAACCCTTATCAGTGAATCTATTCATATTACAACCTTATATGAGACATCCAGATTTCATGCATCTACTTAAAAATGTTCAAGATTCTTTTTTTTATGGCACAGTTAAAAACATTACTTTTTGACTTATGCTAACTTATGTTGAGTTCACCAGGGGCAGCCAAAGTCAACTTTCCAGGGATGGGGAGGTACACTGGTCCCACCCTAACACATCAGGGACACATTCTGTGTCTGCCACGTGCAAAGCTTTGGGAAGCATGGCAGCAATAGCAAAATATTTTTCTTTCATATTGCTGCCATGATGCCAAATTTTGTTGGAGCAGTGGAGGCTTTCAAAAAAAGGTTTCATTTTTGTTTAAAAATAAGATGTATGATGAATGATGGCAAGGTGACAAAGTAGAGTAGATAGGGTGCAGCTTGCAGAACACCAGTTGCACACCTTTGGTCTTAGCTTTTCTTTGTCTTTATGAGCAGTACATACTGTTCTCTATGATTATTGAAATTCTGTCCAGGTGGGCAGCTTCTGGATGACTTGTTACTATTTTTCATGCCCCAGAACCCTTGGGTTCATAACAGCCCTTCTAAATTAAACTAGAATTGGCCCCCAAATCACCTCAAATGGCCCTTCACATGGTTTCCTGACCATTCTTAGCTTATTTTCAAATCTTCTTTCCATCCCTACAGTTTGTGTTCTTTAAATGATTGCTTGGACTCACTCACTCCTTCTATTTCATGTCCCTGCATTTGAGCCTTTCCTCTTTCTTTTGTAATAGAGTAGGGCACTGTGACGGGAAAGAAGTGCTGGCACTCTTCACAACAAAGAAGCCTGGCACTGGGAGCTCCTTATATTGCAACTCCTCCAAGCATCATCTGCAGTTGTAAACAGAACACAATGGATGCTGCAATGCTGGCAGAGAGAGTCAAAAAGAGAAGATGATGAGCCATTAGTAACAGAGGAGGCGGGTGTCGAGGGTGAGTGATGGAGGAGGGAGGGAGAATCCTCACTACTAAGCTGGTTGTACAAGCTGTCTGTGGCTTCTGCTTGTATTTATTCCTAAGCTTATTTTACAGATCACAACGATGAGCATTTAATTTCTCCAGCAAAGCTAAATGCGTTACCACATCACAACTGAGTCTTCTCGACCACAGCATTTGAAGTTCTAGCCTTCACAGAAGAAGAGAGACAGCATTTTATTTTAGATTTTTAATGCTTTCTTTTCTCTAATACAAACGAATTCCCAGATTTTAAAATAAAAGCTAAAGCACATATTTCTTCTGACAGCTGCCTCGTAATGAACCTACATGTTCTAACCAATGCTGGAGACAGATCAGAGTAATGGCTAGGATTTATAGCAAGCAAACAAACAAAACATGGGAGAACAGACAAGATTGTCCCCTCCTTCTTGCAATGCAGTGCAGTCTGTTTTGTACCTAGTAAAGGCTAAGGAAGGATGGTACTTTATAGGTCTTGGGGACACATGCCAGGAGCCTTAGACTATGTTTTGGATCTCACTTCCACTCTCCCCTTTGGGGGAAATTGAATGAGATATCTAACCTTGGAAGGGGAGACAACCTCACAACATCTCTCCCATGTGCCATGGAACCATTTGTGGCCTTGCCTTGCCAATACTAATAGAGACAAAGAGGGGACATTCTAGGGAGGGAACTGAGATTGCCTTAACTTGATCCTAAAATTGAATTGAAACTTATATCCCCTTTGGAGCTGGCATACATAGTTTTCATCCCATCTGAAAGGGGAATTGCAAAATTTAACTTGGGTAGGTGGGATAGAAACACCTCTCCTTCCATCCTGCTGTTGCAAGCTTGAGTGGCTTTTAGATAAAATTGTTCCTCCATCTTCTCATGTACTTCTCCCTCTGTCACCAGAAGCACTGATCAGTAAGCCTCCACTCTGTCTTGAGATGCTTAAAAATGCAAACATTTGGACTATAACCTCATGCCTGGTTTCCCTACCACCACTCTTTATATTTTATGCTTAACTTCCTAAAGAAGAGTCCAATGAAATATTGATCCCTATGTTATGATGTTCTAGCTAGTCACCATACATATTACACTACACTAACACTGGACTGCTGACACCTTCCAACTAACAGGGACAGTCCCAGTTTGATAGATTAATAATCTTCTGAGAGTTTCAACTGCTTTAAAAATGTCCCACTTTCTTCCTTTCAAAGTGAATTCAAAGTGCAAAAGTAGTTTTTATTCAGTTTACTCAGTGGGTGGAGAAGAGAGAGGAGGTGGACTCTTGCCCTTCCCAGTAGGTTCAGGCAAAAGCAAACTGCTAGCTTGTCCGTTCTTTCTAATTAATGACTTGTGCTGCCTTGATGACACTGTGACACATGTGTCTCAGTTTTCATCTGCAAAATGTTGGAGGGTTTTCATTTTTTAAAAACCCAAGAGCCAGATTACTACAGTATTTCCTTTCAAAGAACTGGATTATTCTGTGTGTGTGTGTGCGCGCGCGCACGTGCATGCGTTCACAGATAATAATATTACACACTGTAATGGAGCTTATTTAGTTTGACACACATAGCATTAAAGATTGTAAACTAAAAAACTAAACTAAAAAACCTAAGAGCCAAATTTAGTTTTTATATTTAAAAGGGGTTGGTCAAAGTGTGGCCTGTGGCCCATATGTGGCCTCCCAAAGCTTTTCTAGGATTTAATGTGGCTTATTGATTTATCACCAATTGCGATCCACAGAGGGGTGGGATAAAAATAAATTATTATTATTATTATTATTATTATTATTATTATTATTATTATTTTCTTAATAAAGTATTTGTATCCCACCTTCTGTCCATGGATCCAAGGACAGCTCACAAGGAAATCAACTGAAGCATTTTGAAACCATTTAAAACAAGGATAATTCAACCAGGCTAAAATTATATTGAACAATTTAAAAACTTAAAACCAAATCAGCTGAAAACCAGATAAAAAGAGTTTAAGAGAATTAAAAACCATGCACATGAGCAGATTTGGATGAAATCAGTTAGGCCCCAAGGGCTTTAGCAGAAAGCCATACCTTAACTGGTACCAGAAATAAACCAACATCAGTGTCAATTTGGCCTCGAGGGAAGGGCATTCCACAACTAGGGTGCTGCAGCAGACATGGTACACAGAGGTGAAAGACCGAGGAGGGCCTGATAGTGATTCATTCAGCAGAATCAATGGGAAAAGTAATTCAATGCACTGCAGTCAGTGGGACAGTCAATATCATAATCAGTTTTAGTTTAGCTCAATATCAGAAGTCAATATCATATTAATTAAAGTCAATTCAACTATGCTAGAGTATATATTAAAACAAGGCTCTGGGAATTATAATGCTTCCCAGGGGCTTCTGAGAGTACAGTCTCCTTGACTGGACAATTGTGTGGTTTTGTTTTTGTTGTTGTTAGCAGGTGGGTAGCTAGAAAAGCAAATGCAGATCATATATCATGTGGTGCCCCACTCTCTTAAAAGTACTGTGGTTGAAGAAGTGACCCAGCCATAAGAATATTGTGAATTCATGTTTATTTTCACCATGATTTTAGGGCACTCACCAGTTCCTTCCTCTGAAATATAGTTTAAAGCACCTGGCACCTGTTGGTGGCGGCCTCCCATTCAAGTATTAACTAGAGCTGACTGTACTTAGCTTCCAAGGTCAGATGGGATCTGACATCTTTAGGATATTTAAGCCACACAAACCTCATATTTTAACCTACTCCTGCAAATATATAATTGATTAAGAAAGAAAGGCGAAGCCACAGCTATATAGAAGACGAGGTATTTTTCACTCTGAAGACCCCAACGTCTACCCAATTAAGAAAGACTGGGAACAATGTCCCCTAAAAGACTCTGGATAGCTGCAGTCAGCTAGATAGGAGTGGGCCACCTGATCTTGTAGGACTACAACTCTCATCAGCCCTAGGAAGCATAGCCAATGGTTGAGGGACGTTGTGAGTTATATTCCAACTTTTCCTGAAGTTGCCCATGTCTGTCCTAAATGGACCCAATGGTCCCACACATTATAAGGTTGGTTGAAACCAAGTTTGAAACCAAGAGATTCTGCTGGATGAAGGACTCTTTGGAAAAAAAATAAAAGAAAAAGATACTTAAAACTTAATAATAATAATAATAAATAATAATAAAACTTTTATTTTATCCCGCTTTTTGTTAAAACAATCAAAGCGTCATACAACATTAAAAATGATACATCAGTATAAATACAGTGTCCCCCCCAAAAAAGGATCAAACAGCCTAAGATTAAAATTACAAAGCCCCTCTAGGACTGGAGGTTGCAATCTGATACCTGGTTTATGGGCTCCTGACGTAAGTACCTCCGTTTTGTCTGGATTCAACTTAAACTGATAACCTTTTGGCTGAAGAGTAGGGTATTAATAATAATAATAATAATAATAATAATAATAATAAAATGAGTTGATGCCAGTTGGACATGTGTGTGTACAAATGTACACACTTGTGCCTATATTTTGTATGTGCATTCACTTGCACATCATCTAATGCCAGACATCTGATGCTAGGAAACTATACAATAGCTTGATCTCTATTACTGAAAACATAAAAGCATACATTCCATGCATAGCATTTTTGATGTTTATCTAAAGAGGAAGAAATGAGACAATCATTTGTTTTGAGATGTCTGTCATACATGTGAATATACTAAGCAGTCAGATAAGACCGGCTTGAGCTCCCTGTACCCGTTTGCCTACCTGGGTTTGCTGCTATATAACATGTTGAACACTCACAGAGTTCATCATACAATAAGAACAGGGAACAATGCAACATAAGAATGTGAAAATCCATGCTTTCTCTGCATCTCACATCCTGGGAATACAAGATCAGTGATTACCCTCAACATGCTTAATTGCACATTCTTGGTAACATTTCTAACCTATTTTGGCACACCTTAAAGCAGGCGACTTAATTAAAATTTCCTCCCAAATTTAAAACAAACAGAAGTATGGCTTTACTCCCAAAACAACTGCTCTTAATGAACTTAAGTTGCGGCAAGAAGAAAGGTCCCTTCCAAAGTGTTGCCTCACAGCTCTTTTGAAAGCTAAATGAGCAAAGGTTTCACCTAGAGGCCCATGTGGGAGACTCTGTGGATTCCTGACAAATAATTATGACTATTTCACATAATTTAAGAAAACAAACTCCAACCATTGCTTATGCTTAGCTATGCCAAGGTCTGAGTGGCTTACCCAGCTGGCCCCAAATATTTTGCTGACTGAAGTGTATGTGGTGGTTCTGCCATTCCAGCTACAGTATGGTAGTTGACTCTTACTCTACACTGGAGTTTGGAGGGACAGTGGGGCAAGACTGTGGCAACACAGGGGAATGGGCAGGATCCTGCTTCAGCTGTTCCCTCCACAACACTCAGCTACCCATCTCACAGGGCCTTGCTGTGAGGAATGTCCCTCAAACCAGGCATTCAAAGGATAGACAACTCAGGGTCTTTTCCCCCATCCTCCATTACTGCCATCTCTGCAAGTATGAACCACGCATGTAACAGATCATTTGCTACTTCTAGTACTCCTTCTAGTACTGAAGTCAGTGTCAGCATGTTGACAACACTATGATAGTTTCATGCAGTCTTAATGGACATAAAAGCAGTTTGAAAATGAAGGGATATCAGCACCTGAATAAAATTAATGCAAAACAAAACAAAACAACCAAGCAAAAAACCAAACCAAACCAAATCCCCTGGCTTAACCCCCCAAACTAAATTTTGAGGTTTTTAAAAACTGTTATTTCAACCCTAGCTTGCATAATTTATCTTTCTTTGCTTCTTAACATAATGTTAACATAATAATAATAATAATAATAATAATAATTCTTTAAATTAAGTAGTTTTTAGAACAGATACCAAATTTTTGTCAAGGTTGTAGAACATTGATGGGTCCCCCAAATGTCATCTCCGTCCCTCCTCACTGTTCCCAATAATAATAATAATAATAATAATAATAATAATAATTTGCTGCCAAAATTCAGTGGTAACATGGCAATATGCAGAAATATTAATTCCTGAACAGAAAATGCTATTTTCTATGCAAGTCAACTATGTGGAAATGCTGTTTTTTGCACCATACACTCACAAACATACAAAAAAGCACAGCATGAATTTTGCTAAACCGCAAAGAGTCTTGTCAGTCCAGGATTCTTCTCATCAGGGTTTCTCAGCATTCTGCACTGATATGGACATTATTCTTATTAGTCAGCTTCATCAAATTTACTGCTTCTGGGCCCAGCCAACATTTAACAAGTTTAAAGGCAGCATTCATTATCGAAGGCAATTCAAAGCTCACAAACTTAGAAGATAATTATGATAATAGATTTAAAATAGACAATAATGTATCGGACAAAGTCCAAGCCTATGTGACTTAGTCCAATTTCAGCCATGTCAAACACCACTGTCAAAGGCTTGCCACTGTCCCTTTTTGCATAGTGATCTAATGGAAGGCTACTAGCTTCTTTCTCAACACTTGAAAAACACATTTTTCAACCATTTTCTGAATACTTTTGAATATTCATTCCAACTCTACCTTCCAGGGGTTGACCTGCAACTCCCATCATCCCTATCCTATCTAATCAATGGTAAGAGATAGTGGAAAATTCTGTCTAACAACATATGATTCTGGAGGCCCATATCCCAACCTCTGCCTTCCTAAATCATCTTTGCTGTACTCTCTCCTCTATCATAGCCTTGGCCATTGCCTGACACAGTGATAAATTGATCTGAAAACTCCCAGTGATCATGCCTTTTCCTTGCCCTGCCTGCCATACCCATGGTAATTGTCAACTTATGCTAAATTATGAATGCAACAGCTAAGTGGGATACACACCAAAGGGGTAAAAATTGCTTTTTATGACAAAATGCTGTAATCGGGGGCATTGTTTGGAGGGCTTGAGGATGTAGACAACCAGGTCACACCTCAGAGGGGTGTATCATCCAGCATTATGGTAGGAAGGGGTACCTTCCAGATCTGGCAGTTCTGCTGGCCGGGCAAGAAAGTGAATCTCTTTCCATTCCCGCATGGCCAGCAGCTCTAGAAGACCCAGGAAAGTGGCAGTAATCCACTCAATTAGCAGCTGTTGCTGATAAGGTGTGCCTTCCAGGTCTGGCAGCTTTGCTGGCCAGATGGGTAAGAGCATATCCTCCTATTCCCACCCAACCAGCAGCTCTGCCAGACCCAGAAAAGGATGTTGAAGAGAGGAGGAGGGTATTAAACATAGGCCTGTTACAGACTGCCAAAATAAAGCTGCTTCGGGTCTCTTTGGAGGTATGCTCTTTAAATGATGCATGGGTCCTAAGAGTCCGGAGGTCGCGCCAAAGCCACACTCCGTTCCTAAGCACTGGAGGGCAGCTTTGGTGCAGCTTCCGGATTCTTAGGACCCATGCATCATTTAAACAGTGTACCTCCAAAGAGACCCCAAGCAGCTTTATTTTGGCAGTCTGTAACAGGCCATACTAGGTTAGTGAATATACTAGGTACACCACTGAGTGGAAGATGGTTACGCTGGATGGATGCCAGAATGCCTGCTTCTCTCTGTAGATGTTGTGAAGCCTCTGTCACAGTGGTGGGACTACAACTTTGGAGCATAGACAGGTGGGGGACAGAACAATAACAGCTTATCCAATAATGCACCCTATTAGGTGCAAAGTACAGTACTGTGCTCCATGGTACCACACTTTTTAAAGGCACACTTCTCTTTGTTTTCTCTCTGTGACTAAAGCTTACAAGGTTTAAAGCCATGTTTTCAAGGAATCGCTTTTACAACAAAGTTGTTACCCCCCTCCTCAATCCTCTTCCAGATGAGCCTAATTAAAATGTGATGGATTCATCGTTGCCTGAGATGGAAGCATCATTATGTACCTTGAGCAGTAAACAACAATGGCCTCTGAAATGCTATTGCATTTCCTTGAAGTAACTCTGACACATCTGCTTACAAGAGCGCAGTAAGAACGTGTGTAGTAAAAATAAATAAAGCTTTCACTGTGACCCAGTTTCTAACTTTCCACTATTACAAGTTTTCAAGCAGCAGTGGATTCTTACCAAAATACACACAGAAAGCAGGCATTGTAGGGACTAGGATCAGGTACAACTAATCCCATAGGTATGGAATATTATATCTTCCTGTTTAGCCAGTGACATTCTATACGATACAAGAAAGTCAATTAAATTTATTGCAACATTGCAAGAAACCATTTTTATTAGGAGGACACCTTGACCCGAGGGTGATGGGAATAGGAGGGTTGGCTAGTGCTGAAGCAATAGGTGTCATTCCCTACAGACAACTCCCACTAGTAGAGATGGGCAAAAGGTGACCTCAATGAGGACTCTGAGAGTGTCAGGTTTTGCATAAAACACACTGCAACCTTTCTCAATCCCCCCATGTCAATACACCTCTGGCTCTGTTTTTGCAATTTTCTGTATATTTCTGGGCTATGATGAGGGCAGTGGGTGAAATATTCCCCTCCTAAAGGGACATTGCCCTGCTCTACAGGGTTTTAGGCTTGGCAAATATTTGGGAGAGAGGATATTTTTCATTAGACTGCAAGATAGATCTAGGATCCTAGTGGTTGGCTCCTAATGTATTCCTTTTAGACTGTAGTTTTGTTTTGTATGTAGACAGCAGTGCTGAATAAGAGACTAAATGCTTGAAACACACTCAAAGCTTGCTTTCCTTTGTCTTTGTAAGTATTTAAAGCAGAGGACGTTCAAATGTTTTTTGGTCAGAAGCCTCCATAATCCCTCACCATTGGATGTGTTGATTAAGGCTGGTGGGAACTGTAGCCTTAAACATCTGGAGAGCCAGAGTGGCCCACTTTGACTTAAAGGAACTGTCACTGCAAAACCTGTTCAGTTATCAACAAGCATCTGAAAGGGAATAGAAAGATGCACCACATAACCATTTGATGCCAATTAGTTTATAGGCAAGGTACAAAGTGTTGGTTATTACCTTTAAAGCCCTACATGGTTTGGGTCCAGGTTACTTATGGGATCGCCTGCTCCTATATAATTTGCCCCATACACTCAAGTCCTCTGGCAGACATTTACTCCAGTTAGCCAGGACTAGGTTGGCAACTGTCAACAAGATAATAATAATAAATAAATAATAAAACTTTTATTTTTGAACCGCTTTTCCTGCAAATCAAAGCGGTTTACAGTCATTAAAAACTCTATGATCCCTGTCATAGTACAATCTAATATACATACCAAGAGTATAATTAACAATTTAAAACATATATAACAAGAGTTGGGCATCAGATAAAAATTTAATCCATTAGGGACTGGTTTCCCTACAGCAGATCAGGAGGATATGCTACTTGGATGAATTTTTAATTTGGCTCCCACTAAACTATGGAATAACCTGCTGGCAGAGATTCAACAGCTTGCAGGTTTATCCAGATTATTTTTAAATTGTGAATGTTAACTGATGAATTTTTAAATGTGGATTGTTTTAATATGTATGTGTTGCATTTGCTTTTTTAAACTAATGCATGTTTTTAACTGATGTTTTGTACTTGCTAATCTGTTGAGGTTTCTCACCTTGATTCATGGGGAGGGGAGGATAATAACAATAACAACAATAACAACAATAACATATTGCACGCCCCCCTGGTGGAAAATTGCAAGGTTTTGTGTGTGAAAAATACCTGTTTTCTGCACAGAAAACACTGTTTCTTGCACAGTTTCATGTCTGACCATTGCCGTACAGTGAACCACTTTGAAAAATGATACCAAAACGCATTTTCTTGTTGTTAAAATGCCTACCAAAATGCACATTTGACTAAGGGCGTATCTGCACTGCAGAAATAAAGCAGTATGACACCACTTTAACTTCTATGACTCTATCCTCCAGAATTCTGGGATTTGCACCAAAAGATCAGCCTGAACTCCAAATTTCAGGATCCTGGAGCCATGACAATTAAAGTGGTGTCAAACTGCTTTATTTCTGTAGTGTGGAAGACCTGTTAAGTATGTACCTTTTAAAGCAACAATGCACAGTTCAATGAATAAATCATGACCTTTAAATTGTGTATATACTCTTATGAGTGTATTTTAATGGTTTTATAGTATTGTATTTTAACTCTGGGTTTATGTGTTTTTATTGTGTTTTCTATTTTAACATGCTGTACCTTGCCTCGAGCCTTGAGGAGCAGCGAGAAATAAATACAATATTATTACTACTATTACTGCTACTAAACATAGAGGAACATCACTATAAGTGAACAATACACCGAAAAAGGACACAATCAAGAATTAGAATGATCCATTGATCCTTACAGATCTACTCCCTGCAAAGCTGGAAATAACAAAACAACTTCTCTGCCACAAAAGCCCAGCAAAAGGAGGAAGTTGCAGTGTATCTTCTCATGCACATCCTTCCCCAGTCTAAGCAATTTAGCATGTGTGAGGCAGGTTTGGAAGCACAGAAAATGCTCTGAGCGTGCCTTCCCTGTAATCTCATTTTATGGCTTGTGCTTCATTCAGAGCTAGACCCCATTGGAGGAGGCTTTGTTCACTTTCTCATAATTATCCACACCCCAAGTTCGGTGAACACCAAGAAAGCCTTGATATCCAGCCCAAATACCTTTTGTTAGCAGAGCTATCAATGACTACCCCAGTCACCACACTATCAGACAGAGAAGCTCTGCTTTATTAAAGCCTTCTCTTCTTGAAAACAAGTGTCAGAGGAAAAGCCAGCCGAAGTCATTATTTAAGAGGAACACAGAAGCCTTTGTTGTTTGTAGCCAAACTGGAATAATCACAATGAAATCTGTACCTTAGTTTATTTGAATGGCCTGGATTCAGGATACTGGATCCTTTCTGATTTTATTATTTGTCTCTTCATCATTTCTTCCCTGGTCACTCTCACTGGACCCAAGGGAGAAACATAGATTACTAAGAGGCTGCCCTATAGAGTTATATCACTGGCTCCTCTAACTCGGTACAGGCATTCCTCAGCTAACAAAGCCTCTCACAGTGAAGCTCTTTTTTACAAAAAATTTTTTTGCCTCTTCTCATCCTCTATCTAATTGGAAAACTGTTTAGCAGCACCAGCATTGTGAGGATGGCGAAGGAGGGCTGATGAAAAACAGACTGTTGGTGTTAGATGACAGCAGTGCATCTGCAGTAAACACTGCAGTAAAGCTTGAGCTGTGAAAAAATGTAACCCTGCTCTAGCCAACATTGTGTCGCTGTTGTGTGCCTTCAAGCCGTTTCTGACTTATGGAGACCCTATCATTGGGTTTTCTTGGCAAGATTTGTACAGCGGAGGTTTGCCATTGCCATCCTCCGAGGCTGAGAGTGTGAGACTTACCCAAGGTCACACAGTGGGTTTCATAGCTGAGCCAGGACTCAGACCTTGATTTCTCAGTTTGCTAGTCCAATGCTGAAACCATTACACCTATCATACCATCTACCATCACACTATACTATTATCACTGCCTCCTATGGAATCCTGGGATTTGCAGTTTATGGAGAGGCATTTAAAATGCTCAGCCAGAGAGCTCTTAGGCCTCACTGAACTACAAACCCCAGAATGCAACAAGAGGCAACCATAGCAGTTAAAATGGAATAATAGCGCTATAACAGTGTAGTGTGATATTGATGTGTGCCTGCCTACAACAGGCAAGACAAACAGCATCTGGCTGGTTATCCTTTACTGAGTGTTCATGAACAGCAAAACAATTAGAAAAGGAGGAGATCGTGCTAAATGGCCTCACCAACTCCCCTCAGCATATTAAAAAAACATAGATGGAAAAATGGAAATTATAAGAAAACTGGTGGCCGATGAAAGCAAAAATAGTCCCTAGAAGGCAACGTTTAAGTTGTCTGTAGAAGTTTCAAAATATTTCTGTTTACTGATTTCTGCGAGGGTTATCTGACCTAGTTGTTGCATTTCATATCTGCATATAGTTAGTTTTGAATAAAAAGTTGCAGAAACACGTTGAACTGTTGCTTTGTGTGTATCTGGCGTAGGAACCTATCAGACATAGTGTGTTAGTGTCAAAGGGGTACAAGATCCCTTTACATAATAATTTTGTAAGTTTAAAAAATCTTCACTGCAATTGTGAATTTTTAATGGATCAAAATGATGCCTAAACAATTCATAGTTCTTTCTTTTAGAAAGCATTCAGTTGGTTGGAGAAGTAAACTGGAAACAAGCCAAGCTGCTGGAGTTTTTCACTGTCTGATCAAGGTGCTGGCCTTGCAATCAGTTAAAAAAATAAATACATAGAAAAGTACTTGCATAGAAATTCAGATTGGTTGATTCTATCTGTTACATGTCCAGTTCAGAGGAGAAGTTACAACTTTCCAGGTTGGAAATTGGAAACTGGAAGCTAGTGAGGTAGAAGAAATTAAGCAGTGACTAGTGAGGAAGAAGAATTTATTCTTATATTTGAATATGAATTACCTACGTCAGCTTCTTTTACTAAATGAATGGAAACAAACCTGCGATAATTGTCACCGAGTCCCTGTTCTTTTTTGGCAACTAAATCACAGATGTTATTCAGTTGATATAATGAACTGGTGGAATTCAAATTATGTTGTGTTGCTGACCAACTCATTGTATTTTAAAAAGGATGAATTACAGTCGGCCTGCCCCAAATGCAGGCTTCCTATATGCGGACTTGAGATCACACAGATGGGAAGCCCCATTCAGATGAATGGTGAGCGTGCCCATAGTGCGTGTGCCCATGGTGCATACAGGAACATGCCCCATTCATGCTTGAACATGCACAGATACATGTGTGTGTGTGTGAGTTCAGAATGGATCCCTCCGCATAAAGCAAGGGTCCACTGTACTCTGATTTCTGAAGATTCATATCCTTTGTTACTTTTGGCTTTTTGTTGTTGGCACAACATACAATGAAAATAAGATACAATGAAATAAACAAGCAAGGTAATATTTATTAATGAGCTTGTGAGAGCCAGAGGCCGCATAAGACAAGTTACATGGTAGCCTCTTGAGGACTGAGCTCAGTGCCTCTCTGAACCTGGACTTGTGAACCAGATTTGAAAAATTCAGGGTAAAGATTCAAACTTTCAGAACTGATAGGAAGGATTGAAGAAGCACTCCAGGAAACAGTCATAGTAAAATTACAAAACTATAAGAGTATATTTGAAAAGATCTGGTCTAGGATAATTGTTTATACTACATAACAATAAGAGAGTAGTTATTTGTTGTGGGAGTTAGCTTTCTTTCTTTTAAGCCAAGTGATCCATGCCTTTGGCTAATTCACAAAGCTCATTTAGTTGTTTCTAATAATAGCCACTCAGTAGGCAACCACAAGAAGAACCAGTAAGGAAAAATCGCCTTGAAACATGACTGGTGGGGGAACAGAGACTGGAATAGTGGCCTTTCAAATACCAGAATGAGGGAAAGGATGTTGCATTGCCCATTGCCTGGAAATAATTCATTGCAGAAACAATTTATTATCTATAACAAATTACGTTACAGAATAACAAGGGACAGCTTTTTCTTAATGCAATGAGTAACATTTTTATAAGTTATTCATGTGGAATGAATGTTCCCTTAACGTTACCATTTTAAACTGGATGGGCAGCTTTGTGGCCCTGGAGATGTGACTACCATCCTTCCTCATCACTGAGTGTGCTGGCTAGGACTGATGGAAATTGCAGTCTAAAAATATCTGGAAGGCCATAAGTTGACCATCTGATATACAGAGGGGTTGGAAAGTTTTTTCTGTTTTTAAATTTGCAAACAAGGGTCCTGCATTAACTCTGAAGTGTAGATAAAGCCTTGGCTTCAACACCTTGAGTAGCTTTAATATCTGAATTAGTACCATGTATAAATTCATCACCCCACTGACACTGAAGCCACCAGCTGCCACTGATCAGACCCCAAAATGAATGATGATAGGAGTTTGCATTGCTTGCAAATATGCCTTTTGGGTCACGTACAATGACTTAGGTGGAAAATTTGACAACTTCCTCCAAAATGTCCTGTATAAGTAAATCAGTGTCAATGGGTGAATGATGAATGCTAGGGATAACTAGGAAGGAGTGATGAATGCTAGGGATAACCACCTGTTGGTGGTTTCCTAAAGTTCATATGCAGGACAAGATTTAACTCACTCTTCAGGGGTTGTGTAGGGTGGTGACAGTGATAGAAGTAGAAGAGAGAAGGATAACAGAGAGAATAGCAGGGTTAGCTTTATGGATTAGAATGAGGGGATTGCCTTAGGAAAAAGGTGCTGGGGAAAGTGTGTCAGCCTCCCAGCTGTTCCCTCAGAACTCTCCAGATGTTCTCTTCCGTTAGCAGACACAATTGTGAACGTCATGTAATGTGGGTCCATATGTGAAGGTATTCACAAATTTCAGGAATTATTTCAAAATTAAATAATTTCCAAACTAAAAGCATAGAATCATAGAGCTGGAAGATACTACAAGGGCCATCCAGTCAGACCCCTTGCCATGCAGGATTACACATTCAAAACGTTCCCGACAGATGACCATCCAGATTTTGTTTAAAAACCTCCAAAGAAGGCGATTCCACTATTCTCTAAGGTAGTGTATTCCACTGTCCACAATTTTCCACTGCTGAACAGTGCTTCCTCATGTTTAGGTAGAATTTCTTTTCCTGTATCTTGAATCCACTGCTTCATGTTCTAGTCTCTGGAGTGGCAAGCTTCCTCGATCCTCAATATGACATTCCTTCAACTATTGAAACAGGGCTATCATGCCACCCCTTTGCCTTCTTTTCTTCAGTCTAAAATTACTCAGCTTCTTAAGCCACTCCTAATAGGGCATGGTTTCCAGACCTTGCACCATTTTGGTTGTCCTCCTCTGGACACGCTCCACCTTGTCAACATCCATCTTGAATTATGGTGACCAGAACTGAAAACAACATTCCAAGGACACCTAAATCCTCCCTTGTTTGCACCAGCTAATTTCAGTAATTTCAGTTTTGTGAACCTTTGCAAATTCCCCATAAAGAATGAGATGAAACCCCTCAGTTCTCACCCAACTCTATACTAAATGACATTTCAAGCATTGTCACACATACAGAGTAAACAGGTGTGTGTTGGGTGGAGTACATTACCAATACAAACTTGTTTTAAAGCTTAGAGAGGTTTTACTTGCATACAGGTGTCCCATTCTCCACCCATTTTATACATTCCCAGTACTGAGAATCAGATGTTGGAAAAATCTCTCTCCTTCTTTGGACTTTAACACCAAGAATCCCTCACCATGGTTGGCAAGCTGGCTGGAAGCCTCTGGAAACTGCAATCCAAAAAAAGAAATTGTCTTCTAAGTGCTGCTTAGAATATGTGAAAAGGGTTCAGTTGTCAATTATGCCCATTTGTAAGTCCATAACTGGGGCCCAGCACCGAAGGACTTTACTCCAGTTTGGCCTGAACCATTATTATTATTATTATTATTATTATTATTATTATTATTAAGCTTTATTTATAAAGTGCTGTAAATTTACACAGCGCTGTACATACAATCTTTTTAATCAGCCTTGAATTCAACGTCTTCCTGACAGATGTTTATGCCATGTGAACATCAGGCTTCAAAGTGTGAACGATTCTTTCCATAGTTACATTTTCCTGCAAGCAACCAATATTTAAACGGAGGAGGAAAATAAGTGAGAAATGGGACAAAAAAGGGGAGTAAATCATATCTGAGACAGACAATGGGGCCTTGTTCTCAAACATAAATGAAACACAGCTGGTATACAGCTGTGCCATTATACTCCATAAGTCAAAACAGACAGAATGCAAGTCACTACTAACCATGATGAGGGTACGTAATTCCAAGTGGCCCATTGGGCTCTCCTGTGACCAATGAATAAACTATTTGATACCTCACAGTTCAAGAATGTTTGGCAGAGGAATATATTGAGTCGGCATGGGTTTCTCAGCTCCAAGAAATCTTACAGGTTGACCAGATCCAGAAAATGCTTGGTTGGCCTTAACTACAGTTTTAGGTAGGAGTGAATTAAGATTCTTCTCCCTCCTATCCTCTCCCCCTGCTGAGCTGAGTGCAAACTACTCTTTTTGCAGCAATTGAAGTAAGCCATGGACAAAGGGGGAAAAGGGAGGAGGAGACAGAAAGTGGGATGTTTTAAAAAGCACCTGAAAGAATGTAATGACAGAGGATTAATCAGGATTGTCCCTGCCAAACTGGGAAAGTTGGAGGTTAGGTTTCAAGCAGGGATGGGGAATCTAAAATCGTCCACATGTTATAGTAGCATAGATAATCCAAACCTGCACATGGGAGCAGCTTTAAATTATTTTAACTAGTTTTGAATAGTTTTATTGGCTGCATCCACACTTCAGAAATAATCCAGTTTGGCACCACTTTAAATGCCATGGCTCAGTGCTATGGAATTCTTGAAACTGTAGTTTTGTGAGTGAGACATTTAGTCTTCCCTGTCAACAAGCTCTGGTGCCACAACAAACTACAAATCCCAGGAATCCATAGGATGGAGCCATGGAACTGAAAGTGATTGAAACTGGATTATTTCTGCAGTGTGGATGCAGCCACTGTAAGTGTTAAATAAAGAGGCTTTCACCCTCTTCAAATTATTATTATTGCTTTAAATTCTTTAAACTGATTTTATTTTGTAACACCTGAGGGTGGGATATCAATTTTTTAAAGAGTGTGTAGTGGTTTGAGTGTTGGAGTAAGACTTTGAGAGATCAGTGACTGAAACTCTTCTGGAACATGGCCACATAGCCCAAAAAACCCACAAAAAACTATGGATGCCGGCCATGAAAGCCTTCGACTTCACATCGACAGTGGTAATATTTAGCTGTCAGGCCAAAATTAGCACTTTTCATGATGGAATCGGTTTCAGCAACATTTGGCTTTTGTGATAAACTGGTGTGCCTTAATTTTTAACCCTAAGAAAAAGGACATATGGTTAAGACACCCCTGATCTCATAGTTGGCCTCAATTTGTATTGGGATTTTGGTGTGACTGGGAGAGCAGGCACAGGTTGCACTCACAGCATACTAACACTGTATTATGTCAACATGGCTACAAAATACCAAATACCCACCCCATGCTGTGGGGTTTTTTTTTATTGCAAGCATGGTTGGTGCCTGATCCTTTTGCTCCTAACTCTCCAGGTAAGTGTAGTTAGTGGCACATGAAGCAGATGAGGATGGCAGTCAATTACAAGTTCTTTATTTCATGTAAAAATATGGCTAGTATTTTGAAAATCAACATCAGTGTGTAAATCTTACTGGCTTTTTCTTTTTGTAACAACCACCAATTCAATTATACTTTGTAGGAAAAGATGTAACATATGCAGTGAAGTTCCTCATCTGTACAATCCACTAGAGCTTTTTCTACTGACCATTTCATACAGCCAATAAAAACAACTGATCAAATAGATAACTATATTGATACTGAACGAAGGCACAATTTCTGAGAACAAATAAAATAACTACAGTACACTGTATATGTTTTTATGCAAACCTGTCTCAAGTTCTTCACCAGTTTTAATGTCAGAAATGCTTTTAAGGTGTCCAGTCTTAACACTTGAAATAATCACCTGCCCCAACTAAGTAGGTGTGTTCATCCTACCATACTCTGTCAAGAAAGTATTGCATCCAAAGAATGCAAAGTATTCAAAGCCTATACTTACAATGGTTCTTAAGAGCTTAGACCAAAGTCATTTGACTTTTGGTTGCAGAATGTCAAATAAATGTTACCACCACGGCTGATGACAGCACGTGCTCTCCGGAAAATATCAATCTGTGCTGGGAAAATGCTCCTAATAAGATTTGGCACAGCCAGGTATGCTTTTTTTTTTTTTTTTTTTTAAATAAGAATGGCATTCTTCTTTCCAAATGGAAAGTTCAAGTATAGCCTTGGAAAAGATTTGTGAAGCACTACACTCTTCCCCAGCCCAGTCACAAATTCTTATAGATTTGTTTTAGTCAGTTGTTTATTACTAAGGATGAAGAGCAACTCTTCAAATCCCCTCCATCAAAAGTGTCCATCCTTACTGGTTGTTATTGTTGTTGTGTGCCTTCAAGTCATTTCGGAGTTATGGCACGACCCAAAGGTGAACTTATCACAAGGGTTTCTTGGCAAAATTTGTTCAGAGGGGGTTTGCCTTTGCCTTCCTCTGAGGCTGAGACAGTGTACTTGTCCAAAGTCATCCAGTGGGTTTCCACAGCTGAACAGGAATTCAAACCTTGGTCTTGAGTTGTACTCCACCTCACTGATTCCTATCCTTACTGTTTCACTGTAGCATAGGAATGTGGCCATAGTATTATAATATATATTTTAAAAAACCAACTATGCTTTTGTTATAGGCATAAAACAGCTTTTCATTGGTTTATTGATAGACCTTGTTGGTGGGCAGGGTTCTAGTCTCTCCCCCTGCCAATATACTAGTTTAATGTAAGAAATAGGAATGTTACTATGCTGAAGATGAGCCAGTTATGGTTGAAACGTATTTGATGTCTCTTAGAATATTTTCATACTGATTTACTGTTGAAACACATTAGATTCCTTTTTTTTTAATTTTTATTTTTTTGTTGATAGTAATTACATGTTTCTGTAAAGGGTTTGCTGAAAGTAATCCTTTGTTCATTCACTCACCAGATTCCAGCATGACTGTTGATTTTTCAGATTATTGTTTGGAAATATATATTTTTAGTTGATATAGACAGTCAGTCAGATGGAATTACATCTGTTGCTGTCACAGTGTCAGATATGCTAAGAATAGAATGATTTGGAGAGACCTGAGTGACTGAAATGAGAACTAGGTATGTGTGAACTCACAACATAAATTGCAAGCAAAGAGAACTTTATTTTTCTCCAGGTTTTTTTTTCCTTTTTCTTTTGCAAATCAGAACACCAGTCTGTATTTTTTGCTATGACGTTTTGGATTCCAAAGATAAGAAAGCCATGCCAAGCCCTTAACAAATGTTACAGTGTAGTATCTGGAGCCATATTGGTATTACATAATCTGATCAGCTATTTAAAAGAAATACATTTAAAAGCATGCAAAGGCATTTGCCAAAAAGGCAAAGGATATTCACGTTCCATTCTAAGTCGGCCTCAAAGGAAAGCTTTGACAGGCTACATTAGTGACTCCTTCAAAGCACAAACACAAAGGCCTTTTATTTATTTTAGAAAAGGAAATTCTAAATTGTCACAAGGCAAAAATAAACTTGCTCATGACATGGGGTCAGAAATTAAACATGAGAAGCAGGAAATGGTTTAAAATAATGGATCTCACACTTCTAGATTTACAAGTTAGAGACACCAGCCATGAGCTAGCTAGGAAGGATACACTATGATTTCAGCATTACTGGCCTACGGAAGAGGAACGACTGGAGAATAAAAATAGGCAGTGCAATGGCAGAAACTGACTGGTAATGTTTGGAACCTGGAAGATCCAGCAGGGCTACCAAATGCCATTTTGTTGCCAACGTGGCATATAGGCTTGAGTGTTGGACTATGACTCTAAAGACCAGGGTATGATTCCCTGCTCGGCCATGAAACCTACTGGATAACCTTGGGCAAGTCACAAGCTCTCAGCCTCAGATGATGGCAATGGCAAACCCTCTCTGAACAAATCTTGCCCCCCCCCCCAAAAAAAAAACCATGATAGGTTTGCCTGAGGGTCACCATAAGTTAGAAATGACTTGAAGGCACACAGCAACAACCACCCTTAACTGTAAGAGTGTTTAATCTGCCAAACCTCCTCTGAATAAATCTTGCCAAGAAAACCTATGACAGGGTTGCCATAAGTCAGAAATAACCTGACTTGAAGGCACACAACAACAGCAAAAGGGTGCCTCACCAGTGACATCACATGGTTTGAAGTCACCTGATGCGGGGATGGGTCCTCTGCCCAGAAGAGGCACACCACACCCCTCCTTGTTGTGGCACAGTTTTCTGCAGGAGATCTGGGCCATGGCAAGGAGCCAGGTCAGCTGTGCATGCCTCCCTGCCCCCCTTTGCCATGGCCCGGTTCTCCCCTGAGGAAAACCAGTTCCTTGCTGTGCTGTGCCACCCTGCTGCTCAGTTTTCCGCAGGAGAACTGGGCCATGGCAAGGAGGGGTGGGGTGCTCACGCTCACTCAGCCCAACTCCTTGGCATGGCCCAGTTCTGCCAAGGCAAACTGAGCTGTGACAAGGAGCCAGGCTAAGCACGTGACCCCCTGCCCCTACTTGCTGTGGCAAGGATATGTGTGGGGCATGCATGTGTATGCTTGGCTCAGCTCCTTACTGAGGTCTGGTTGTCCCAAGGAAAACCGAGCTATGGCAAGGAGGGGCAAGGCGGGGAGGGCCCGACCGGGTGTCACCCTCTCTGGAGTCAGAGATGTAGCTAGGATTTTAGGAAGGGGGGGTCCAGACTAAGTGCTACCATTATAATGGGGCTGGGGTGCGGTGGCACAGCAGCACACACCATTCATTTTTCTAATGGAAGAGGGGGGTCCAGACCCCAAGAACCCCCCCCTTGACTACGTCCCTGCTGGAGGTATCACTCATTGTGGTCTGAACCCCACAAACCCCCTAGTGACGCTATTGTGTTTCACCCACCCATTCAGGACAAGGCATCCAGTCCCAGAAGCCAGCCAACTTGCTTTGTCATCTGAGGAAAGAGAACTTCACACAGCTCTTTCCCCCTATCATTCATATCTATCTATCTATCTATCTATCTATCTATCTATCTATCTATCTATCTATCTATGTCACCCTTCTCCTGGAAAAAGACCCAAGGTGGCTTACAGATAAAATCAGTTAAAACTTTACAATAAAAATTCAAAACAATTAAAATCATCTTGCTAAAGCAATATAAAATTTGATTAAACATACAAAAGTTAAAAACATAATTAGAACACACACACACACACACCATATAAATGCCTCCAAAACAAAGATTATATATTAAAAGCCTGTTTTAATAAAAACGATTTTGTCTGCTGATGAAAGGAATGCAGATGCTCAGGTCCAATATAATGACATGGTAAACTGTTGTCCCTTGTATAAAATGGCAAAATCAAGGTTTCTGTTTTGGAATTCTTAATTTCCCCCCCAAAGCTTTGGATGGTTGAATCCATGGATGAGACTCTATGAGTATGGAGGGCCAACTGTAATGGCCTGCATCACAGCATTTTTGATAGGATGGGAGTTGTGAAATTAGTGATATTGATTGATTGATTGATTGATTGAGATTTTATTTCTATACCGCCGTTCCCACGATCACGGCGGTTTACAGGCAATACAAATGTGATACAGTAGAGATTAAAAGTTACAAAATGTTACATTAATTAGTGAAGAAATTGTTCCAGATTTATAAATAACTTGTATCTCAATATTTTGGTGTCAGAAAAATATTGTTTCCTGTCATACATGTCAGAAAGTGTGCATATGTCTATTTTCACACATTCCTTTCCACGTAAATGTCCACTTTGAAATGTACATTTAAGAGGGGGGGAACCACTGAAATATTTTCAGTATCTAAGTATTTATTTTACCTCTACAATTTCATCAGAACTTTAGCTGGCCTTTCTATGTGTAAATGGTGCTATTTTAGCCTTCTTTCCCTCGGTGCTCTCCAGATGTTTTGGACTCTAGCTCCCAACATCCCTGTCCATAGGCCACACTGGTTGGGGCTGCTGGAAGTTCATTCTAGCTCAAAATATCTGGAGGATTGTCTTGTTTTAGATATTCCTTTCCATGAATAAATGACAGGTTGAAAGAAAATGTAAATAAACTATTAATAAGCATAATTTACCATTTCTGTCTTATATACTTTCAAAGCAAAGTCAATTTCAAAATCGCCTAGGAAAGCACCACATTTTGGACTCAAGCCAAAGCATAGCCTGTGTGAGTGAGGGCTGGAGTTGAAAGATCAAGTCAATATATCTACTGTATCCTTCAAACAAGGAACACTATGTTTAGAGCCTGGCAATATGCTTAGATTGCAATCTGGAAATCTCTCTGGCCTCTTGAAAAGTTTCAAGACAGCTAGAGAGGAGGCCCCTACCATGGCATTCCTCCAAGACTATCCTGTATTTCTTCTTATTGGTTAAAGCTGGAGATGTAGTTTGTCTATAATTTCAGAAAAGATAGAGAGGCTCTGTAGGTTGCAGTCTGACATCCCTAGAACCAAGTGATCATGCAGTAGAAGATAGCAGATGGTCCCAGAGCCTGGAAATAGAGTACTATGTTTTTGGATTACAGCCAATGGGTCAAACACTTATGGAGCTGTAGCCCAAAAGTAATATTTTTCAAGACTCTCTTGAAGAAGAGAAAAATGGTGGAAGCACAGAAATTTCAAAGAACAGACAATG
>NC_056523.1:207559359-207709955 GCF_019175285.1 Sceloporus undulatus
AAGAGCTGGTTGAGATTATTATTATTATTATTATTATTATTATTATTATTATTATTATTATTATTATTATAGTTTATTTCTAAAGCGTACACAGCACTGTACATACAAAATATGTTTGAGATAAACATTGATGTGTTAGGAGATTCAGCTGTAAATCTGAAAAAATAAAGGGAGACCGGCTGGCCATGAGACATAATCCAAAGTACACACTGTGGTGATGTCCACAATGTGAGCTTTGAATCAGGACATCAGAATCTTACCTTTGAAATTGGAAAAAGAATAATTTACAAGTAAACTTTTTATTCGTAACTAGATTTTTCCAAGCTCTTGACAATCCTCTGTAAAATCTGTATACAGCAACCTTCCTGAATGAAACTTCCCAAACTTTAGTCCTCAGGGAATTTTAAACTTGGATTCCCAGAAACCTTGGCCAGCAGTCATGAATTCTGGGAGCTGAAGTCCAAAATATCCAGGGGAGCAAAGTTTAGAAGCCACTGCTCTAAAACCTGCAAGTCAGATGTTCTGTCTCTTATTGTCAATTGGCTAACTGAAAGTCACATAGCCATTCACTACTGTTTGTCCAAGATGTGAACACTGCTCTGATGCTTAAATTGTAACTGTTAAAATCTCCATAGCTCCTAGTCAATTGTTGGAATATTACCCTTCTATTGTTATCGTGTACCTTCAAGTCATCTCAGACCTATGGCTATTCTAAAGTTAACCTATCATTGGATTTTCTTGGCAGAAGTTGTTTAGAGGTGGTTTGCCCTTGCCTTCCTCTGAGGCTGAGAAAGGGTAACTTGCAGAAATAATCCAGGTTGACATGGCTTTAACTGCCCTGGCTCAGGGCTAGGGAATCCTGGGAATTGTAATTTGTTGTGACAACAGAGGTCTCTGGCAGAGCAGGCTAAATATCTCACAGAACTACCATTCCCAGAATTCCATAGCATTGAGCAATGGCTGTTAAAATAAATGCAGCCAAGTAAAGTAAATGCAGCTCAGGCAGTTTCCATGGCTGAGCGGGGATTAAAACCGGGTTTCCAGTATTCTAGTCCAACATTCAAACCACTGTAATGCACTGGCTCTCAATGGCCTTACCACTGCCAAGTCCAAAATATTTCATCAATTAAGAGTCTGTCTTCTTTGCCTTCTTGGGAGGGAAAGCTGGATCAATGACTGAAAAGCTGCTGCTTTTTTTGAGAAATCCTGTTTCACTTCAGATTTCAGCACCAGTCTTGAGTTTAGAGGAAAGCCTTTAATCTTCCCATGCTTTTTCAGTCATGCTTTGTAACTTTTCACAATCAGTTCTCTACCTTTGGAGGTGAAATGCATATTATTATTGGAAGATGCTCAGATTGTAAGTAAAGCTAATTGTACAGTGGGCCCTTGGTATCCACTGGGGTTTGGTTCCAGGACCCCCCATGGTTACCAAAATCCATGGATGCTCAAGTCTCACTAAAAACAGTGGCATAGTAAAATGGTCTCCCTTATATAAAATGGAAAAATCAAGATTTGCTTTTGGGAATTTATGTATTTTCAAGCTTGAATCTGTGGATAAAAAATCCATGGATATGGAGCGACAAGTTTATGTATGTGTTACAAAGAAGACTGAGCTGGCTTTTTCTCTCTGCTAGACTCTGGATGTGGATGGAGGGGTGGGAGAGTGACTATTGTCCAGCTTCTGTCTTGCCAGTTTGATTACTCTGTTTGAGAAAGCCAGTACTATCTCTCACATTTCCCAAGAACTTTACAAAGTACAAGAGGGCAGGTCTTTGCTCCATGGAAATTACAATCCAGATTAGAGTTCAGATAAAGCATAAATTAGGATAAAATGTCCCAAATCCCCTCAGTAAGCATGGACACTGGTCATGCTGACTGGAGAATTCTGGGAATTGTAGTCCAAAAAAGCAACATTTCTGAGCTTTATGTAAATTTAACACAGGGGAAACAGTGTAGAGGCCATGCACACTGTTTGAAAGGAGACAACTATCATGTGACTTCCCCTTAATACACTTTTCTTAAAATAACAACTTGTTCCAACAAAGAGCTCTAGTTTATGGTAGTTTTTTAAAGCTCTGGTTATGTCATGAGGTGTAATGGAATATCAGTTTAAAGAACAATCTCAGGTTGGAGTCTAATAATGTGTCCTCATAATAGGGCTCTTAAGTGATATCAGTGTTAATATTCCTTTCAGAAGGAAATATGAAGTGAGCAATGTAATGACTTTGACAGCCGATGGCTGAATCTAGGCTGGTGGCCAAGTCTCACTGTGTTTTGGACTTGTGTGTGTGTAGATGTTTCAGTACAGAACACACAAACCCTTACTCAAGCCTTGTGTAAAATGTAGCACACTCTTCTGTCAAATACCTGAAAGCACAGAGCAGGAAAAAGATGGCATTCTGAATATCATAAAAGGATTAGGCACCAATGTTTCATATATGCACCCTGAACACTTGATCAGAGATGTGCATGCATCCACATTATGCTCAGACTCAGGCTCGGTACAGACTGGCACTATGCCTTGGCCTGGAGCCAATTATAGGGCTTGGGAGAGCAGAGTGTCCGCACGCTCCCAAGCCCTACAACGCTATCTGGGCACCATTTTGGTGTGCGTGCATTTACACAGCATGTGCCAATGACATGCCTTGTGCACTGCATCCAAACAGTGTGGTGCACAAGGGACATCGCCATGCCACTCCAGGATGCTAATGGTGCCTTGGCAGTGGCAGAGAAAGGAGCCACGTTTCACAGCTCCTTTTTCTGGGTGCATCATTGCCGCGATGTGTGGTCACCACAGCAATAATCCACAGGAGAAAGGGGCAGCATCTTGCTGCCCCTTTCTACCCCTCTGTATCCTCCCTCCATAGTTACCAAATGAACAGAGATAACAAATCTCCAAAAACACCCTTTTATTTTCAATTTACTAAATATTGCCAAAACCAACAGCAACACCCTATGATTGGCTCACAATCGTGAAGGCACACAACGGCAATCCAACTTTAGAATAAGCAAGTACAGGCTTTCACAGTCTAGAATTAAAACCTACTTTTGTCTACATGATGAAAGAGACAGCTATAGGAGTTAGTTGAAAGGTTGGCAACTGAATTGAAGTATACATGCAAAAAAGAGAAAAAAGGCCCACTTATGTTCTAGGTCTCACTCACAGTTGCTTTAATAACAAAGCTGGAGTTCTTGAGAGAGAAATATAACATAACAGGATACCCTTTCATCTTGAACTTGAAGAGAGGAAAGTTCAGCTTGAAGAGAGAAAACTTCTTTATGACATGGCCTACACCTCAAAGGGGTGTCATTTGGGGAAGAGCAGAGCCTCCTTTCTTAATGCATGTTGCTTTTTTTCTGACATTTAATATATCTCAGAGAAGACCTTTTGAGTCTCACTGTGGAGTTTGATTTCCTCAACAAAACCCTCAACATGGCACCCAGTGGCGTTTCATTTATTAATTTATGAACAGCCCCAGTGTTTATTTACTTAAGCTAAGAGTTAGGTTTATTAAAATACACAAAGAACATTAAGATTGTAATCTGATATACAAGGGTGGGGGTGGGGTGGGGGAGATGGACATTGGCCTAAACTCAATTGTGAGTCTGATTGAGTAGATCTACTAAATCAATTTCTCAGAAGTAAGTCAACACTTCATGTATATACTTGACAATAAGTCGACCTCATGTATAAATCGAGGGCAGGTTTGGGGGCCAAAATTATGGATTTTGAATTGACCTGTGGATAAGTCAAGAGTAACACTTAGGGGCATGTAACAAAGGATCTAAGGAATGAAGCAAAAGAAAACAGCGTCAAAGAACTTACAAAATTCCAGGAGGCATAACTGTTTATGCTCACACTAAGGCTGGATGAATGAGAGAGTAGAGGAGTGTCAGTGCTTCATGGACAGATTATGCCCTTTCCTTTCACCAGGGGATGGTTCCAAAGTAAGTACAGTGCTTACATTGACCCATGGATGTCGACTTGGGTGAATTTTCTGACTAAAATTTCAAGACTTATACATCAGTGTATACAGTATATAAATCCTATTTATTCTATGGCTTTACTCATTCGATTTAGACTAATGCCTAGCTCCCCCCACACACACACACACTTTATCTTACTTCTTCTTTATTTCCCCCCTATTAGTGCAGAAGTACAAGTTTTATTTATTTTAAAAGAATTTTTAAATTCAATTTTCAGTTTGGTTAACCAATACATTACATTTTTTAAAACAAAGCTTCAGAAATAGCCACTTGAAGTTGCAGAATGGGAGGGGGGTTTACTGGACTCTGGACTACACATCCCATCAGCCTTAGCTAGCATTGGCAATGGTGAGAGATGAGGGGAATGGAAAATCATCCTGTCTTTTAATGAATTTTAAATAATTTTAACCCTATAGATTGTTTAACTTTGTTTGTGTGTAGTATATTTTTTAATCTGTATTGGTTTTAATAATTTACAAGCCAGTTTGAGTCCCAGTACTGGAAAAAGAAGCTGGATATAAATGAATAAAATTAATCATCATCATTATCTTCATCATCATCATCATTTAAGCATTCTTCAAAGCATTTTTTGAAATAGAGATTGGAGGAGGGATGGAGGTGGTGCTAACAAGATCAAGCCACAGGTCTGTGGATATCTTGCCTAGGAGAAGGGTCCCTGAAAATGCCAATTTTCAAATCTCTACTCACCTCTCCTTATATGGCAGGACTCAGGAGTATTTGAAAGAAGGTATGAGCAGATGGGAATGGGAAGGGCAGCTATGAAAGAACGAGATAAGATCCTAAAGTGCAATGATATACAACTGAGCACTAAAGTGCGGATCATTCAAGCCATTATTTTCCCCATCACCATGTATGGATGTCAGAGCTGGACAGTTGAAGAGTGAAGAAAGCTGATAAGAACAATATAAACTAATTCAAGATGTGGAGCTGGAGAAGAGTGCTGAGGATACTGTGGATAGCCAAAAAGTCAAACAAATGAGTCCTGAAATAGATCAAGCCTGAAATCTCCCTGGAAGCTAAGATGATGAATTTGGGGATCTCATACTTTGGCCACATCATGAGGAGGCAACTAATTAGAAAATACAATAATGCCAGGAAAAGTGAATGGATATAGAAAGAGAGGACTACCACACACCAGATGGATGGACTCAATGAGGGATGTCACATGTTTGCATTTGCAGGATCTAAGCAGAGCAGTGGAAGATAGAGGGTCTAGGAGATCAAGGTCACCATGAGTCGGAGTTGACTTGAAGGCAGTTAACAACAACAAATGAGCAGAGAAGTACCATGTACTGGGAAAGGGCATGCTCTCAAGTATCTGGGACCACTGCCATCAATGGCTTTGTGGAGAAGTACCAGCAACCTAGTCAGAGTGTTTGAGATTACTGCCTTGGTACACTTGCCATTAGCTGACTTAATTGGTTAGTGTTTATGATCACAGTAGAGAAACGTATGGGTCTCCATAGGTTACTAGCCTAGCCAATAGTGAAAGATGGTAGGAACTGCAGTCCAACTCCTGGAGGACCACAAATTCCCCGTCTCTGGTTTACAGAGTGCTTTACAGAGTACTGTGTGCCATGTGGAGTGGTGCATGGCATCATGGCACCTTAGGGGTGGAGTCAGTGCATCATCTGGATGCAATGCCCTGACTCCTCCTGCAGGCTGGCCTTTCAGGCCGATCTGTACAGACCCCTGAGCAGCTAACTTGGGAACCAGCCCTGGCTTTGGCAGTATTTTCATCTCCTTTTTCATCTCTGATCATGAAGACAGAACAGGTAGAACCTCTGGACAATTGGGGGTCATTCTGGAGGAGTGAGGAGCACAAAGGAGTTTTCTTTTAAAAACAACAACACACCACAATTCCAAAGCACCCAAAGGTTAATTGGAATGTGTGTATATGTGAAACCAGAGAGCATGAAACATTGATTCCACAGCAGGGAAACAGGATGCTAACTGAAAGCAATCTACTATTGCCATCTATTGCAACAGGAGCTATCCAAGAGGGATAATGTAGATAATTACCTACATGATTGGAAGAAACATTGGCACTGCTTTTGTAAACTTGTATATCTCTTGTTAGCCTGAAAACAACTTTTGTAGACTTTGATACAAACCAACTAGCAGAACCGAAGTTTAACTGTGACCATGGTATTAAGCTGTATCAGAAAATGTGTATGAATGGCAACACGGGTTGCCAGGTAAGGAGCATCCCAGCCCTTGTGATTTTGGGGACAGCTCATAGTGATGTCACATGAGAGAGTGCTTAGTAATGTCATTATGTAGAGCTTTCCCAACCTCTACTTTACAACACACACACACACACACACACACACACACTTCTCAGCTGCAGTTTAACACATGGGATAGTATGATGAGATTTTATAATGCAAAAAGGAACTTTGTTCTAGGTTTGTAGAGGCTGATGAATTCCACATCTAGATTCCATGTTTCAGTAGTAATGTTTGATTTCACTAGTAATGTTTGGTTAACAGAAGCAGATGTGTGAGAGATAGAAAATGCAGTAAATCCTCATGTAACAACGTTGTTGTTGTTGTTGTTGTTGTGCCTTTTGATCAATCAACAGAAAGAATCAGGGGAATTGCATGACATTGAAGCTGGATTACAATATAGATTTGGTTGATTCAGCCTTGATTTTACTCACATCTTCCATGGTGAGGAGTTTATGGGAAGGAAGGAAGGAAGGAAGGAAGGAAGGTGAGTAATCTGCTACTTTTTCAGAATAAAAGGGAGAGAAAACACAACTCTGAATGTATTGCCTCCTCTGCATACACACAAATGTACACACACTCATATAATTTCACTTCTTCATTATGAAATCAGTTTTAACTTCTTCCCATTTTCTCTTTAAATACCTAGGTTGCTTGATCTTCTGGCTGCAGCTGCAGCAAACAAATGAAACGTGCTTTAATCTGGTTTTAATCTTTCAATTGTTTAATCTCAATTAACTTTTGCATCTTGTAGATATTAAAAACAATTGGTTTTTCATTTGTTGCAAGCTTCTTTGAGTCCCAAACGGGGGGGGAGGTCCGATAGAAATAAATATAACAACAACAAAAACAACAACATCTGAGGAAGTAGACGGAAGTCTACAAAAGTTCATGCTGCTAATTTCTTTCTTTCAGTTAGTCTCAAAGGTGCTACAAGATCTCTCTATGTACTGATTCTACAGACTAACATGCTACATCTTTGAATTCTAACAACATTTTGGCTACTGTAGGACGACCTACTGGTGAACGACCACCAATTTCTTTTAGTTTCTTTCATATTTTTTTATTTATTTAGGGGAGTAAAAAGAAGGAGGAGAAACTAACAACTGCTGAAGAGGGAAAGTCTTGGAGATATTTAGCCTTCTCTGCTAGGAAGCTCTGGTGCCCCCCACCAAACTAAAAATCCCAGGATTCCATAACATTGAGCCAAGGAAGTTAAAGTCGTGTCAAAATACATTCTTACTGCAGGGTGGCAGGAGTGTAAGTTCCCAGAGGCTTTTGGGGGGTAAGCATAGGTTTTATATATTTATTCCTGCCAATTGAAGGTGAATTGCAATATAGATTTGGTAACCCTAATGGTAACTGCAAGTAATAATTCAAGAACTGTTACTTCTGGAATCATTTTCCTTCTTACATGTATCTATCTGTGTGTCTAGGTTCAATATATATGCATTACGTAAGCTGATTTTTTTTTCAGTTCAAGAAAATGTCTATAAAAATGGATACAAGCTTTCAAGACCTCAAAAACTCTTCTTCACAAAATTTGCAGGAAGGAGCTGGGGGGGGGGGGGGGGAGAAAAAAAAAAGCCCTAATGGTATTTTTGTACTTTTTTGGTGGCCCGATAAAGATCCCACCTTAGTTTAGATTTGGGGATTTTTCTGGTGGCCAGCATGGCTACCTCTCCACTTTGCATAAGACAGGATTGCTAACTTGTTCAAGGTTTCTTTTAACCTCCACAGCATTATGTTGTTGTTGTTGTTGATGATGTGTGCCTTTCAGTCGTTTCTGACTTATGGTGACCCTAAGGAGAACCTATCATGGGCTTTTCTTAGCAAGATTTGTTCAAAGAAGGTTTGACATTGGCTTCCTCTGAGGCTGAGAGCATGTGACTTACCTAAAGTCAACCAGTGGGTTTCATGGTCAACCTGGGACTCAAACCCTGGCCTCCAGAGTTTTAGTCCAATGCTCAAACCACTGTGCCATATACACAAGCTCAAATCCCTTGCATCCCCATGTAAAAGAATAGATAAGGCATAGGACAATACAGTAGCTGTATGTACATAGTGGTAAATTACAAGATGTTAAGTGGCATGAAGAAATACTGAACAAAGACTGTTCTTTAGCCTTTAGAGTGGAAGGCAAATTCTGTCTCCTTAGCTATCAAAAGTCTATTTGGATCCATCCAGAATGACAACTGCTATGCAACCGCCAGGCCTCCTTTCTACACCCTTGGTCTATATATGTCTATGTGCATCTAAATGACATGTGTTGACTCAGAGGACACTGCTCTCTATAAAGCAAGCTGTAACTTACAGCTGAACTTACAGAAATCTCTGCAGCATTACTGCTGTTAGTTTTTGTTTTGATGGTGACAAGAAGTGTGGAAACGGGACAAAAATGAGCTAGACATGAACAGAGTCGAGATCTCCTACTATGAGAATCACGTTAATGGATTGATTATTAGGAGGGCCAAGGTCAAAGTATGAGATGCCTTGATTAAATCATCTGTCATGTCGCAGTGGTCAACAAAGACCAATCTCTTGACATGCTCACAAGATGACTTGCATCACATCCCTTACTGTTTCAGGAGTACCTAAACAGTGTACTTCAAATCAGCACCTACTAACTTAGATTTAGTGTTGCAGCCTTGGCAAAGATAGTGTCAAATTCAAGAAGAGTTTAACATAAATCGTATTTACATTATTAAACAGAGAAAACATCACGGCCCTAAAATCCAAAATGTTGTGTATTTCTGGATCAGATCACACATTATGATCCAAAACACACTGCAGAAAAAATCTAGTTTGAGACTGCTTTAAGTGCCCTGGTTCAATGCTGGGGGATTCTGGGAACTGTAGTTTTGTGGGACATTTAGCATACTCTGTCAGAGAGCTCTGGTGCCACAATAAACTACAGGATGCCCTAGCACTGAGCCAGGGCAGTTAAAACAAACTCAAACTGGATTATTTCTACAGTGTGTTTTGGTTTTATGTTTCTAGAGTAAGTTACTTTTAAGAGCATGTCTAAAAATGTAAAGTGAATGAGGTGAATGTTAGAAAAAAGTACCGTATAGACAAAGAGTTAATTTCAGGTAATTCCAGAGTCTACTTAGGTCTAACCAACAAGGCAAAATCTCCCTTCCCCTGAACTGGATGAAACACATACCTGCCAACATTTCACAGATGAAGAAAGGAACATGTGTGGCCAAGCAACATCAGAGAGTGGTCAAGATGGCAAAGGCTATTTATGAGGAAGCTAGGAAAGGCTGCAGCAGTTTGCTTTTGCCTGAGCCTACAGGGAACAGAAGGAACCCCCCTTCCTCTTTTCTCCCCCTGCTGAGTCAAATGCAGTTTGAACTTTTGCAGTTTGAATTCAGTTTGCAGTAACTCAAGTAAGGGGGAAAGTGGGAGGAGAGAGAAAAACTGGGGCATGTTAAAAACAGCTGAGAAAGTGAAATGGCAGAAAATTAATGGGGATTGTCCTTGCCAAATCAGGACAGTTAGAAGATGTGGTTTTATTTTAAGTTTTGAAATCATGCTGTAAACTACCTTCCATCCAGACCTGAGAAAAAAGTGGGATATACTTCATATTCATACATACATACAAGCAACAAAATTCACAAGCAGCGATACCTTTTTGGAGCCAGCTCCAAAGCATAAAATACATCATGCGAGTTTTCAAAGCTTCACTGGCTTCTTCATCAGGTAAAGATGTTTTAAAAAATACAGGAATAAAATGCTGATGCTGTTAAGAGTTTCAGGCCTACATGCTGCTTGCAATATTGTCAGTTAAGATGGCACTGAAGGATTCCAATATAGGCAGAGGCCACTTCAACTACTGGCCCTTTGCTGCACGGCCAACACAGCTACCCCTGTGATACATACATACAGTTCATAGATGTTTTGCTTTGGCCTTTAAACCAAAGCAATACAACAAAGCATGAATAAAAAAAAAACCCCTAGAAGCTGTTGGACTTCAGTCCTCAGCATTCCTCATCATTGGCTATGCTGGTTAGGGATTGTTGGGACTTGCAACAACATCTGCAGGGCCACATTATTCCCATCCCTGGTTTAGAACAAGAGTTATTTCGTACCATCCAAGCCTTTACTCGTTCTTTTGGTCATATGGTCCAGTGTGAGAAATGAGGGTGCAGTACACCACAGGGGTTTTGTGCTGCAACATAGGAGAGGTTGAACTGGAAATTCCATACTCTGAATGAAAGTTGTATTGCTGGAGCACATGCTAAGGGGCAACTTGGCATCTGCTGCCAGAATCCCTGATTTGAGTCCTCTGGTGCTTTACAGGTCACTAAGGCTGGCTATAGTGCTCTGCAAGCATGCCCTCAAACTGTCCCTCTTTACTTTAGTTATTTGCTTGAACTGAAAAAGGTATTTTGCACAAACACACACATACATTTTGAATCTAAAGAGACACAGACAAGACAGAAATTACACTGCATTGCTCTCAATTGATAAGATTTAGGAGTTAGGGCAAGAAAGTCCTCTAGATATTGCATACCCTTTAACAGTCTCAATTTGGCAGGGACAATCCCAATGAATCCCATTTCCCCCCAGTTTATTTTAAAACAATTTCCCAAGTTTTTCCTCTTCTCCTTGCACTTCCCCCTTTGCTTTCTTCATGTCTTGGTTTTCATCTGTGGCTGCATCTGCATAGCAGAAATAATCTGGTTTGACCCCACTTCAACTGCCATGGCTTGAGGCTATGGAATTCTGGGAAATGAAGTTTGTTGTGGCATCAGAGTGGAGCCACCACAAGCATACTTTTTAAATGTATGCACTGTGTGCGGAGGTTGCATGTGCAGCCATCTATCAGTGTGAGGATGATGGAGTCCAAATACTCTCTGGACATTCCAGAAAGTGTAGCCAGAGTAAAGAATGATACATAAATTTACTAGAAAGAAATCCTTGCACATTTGTCACTTTTTCGTCAATTTTTATTCTGCCTTTATTTATATACTTTTTTCTCTCACTTTGGTTTTAAACTGCACTGCACAATTATAGCAGTTTGATCCCACTTTAACTTGCATGACTCCATCTTCTCTCTGTTAAAACGGGTTAGTCCACCCTGTGTACTGCAGCATTGATGCTCCCTAGCAAAGAATTCTAAGGACTTCAGCTCACTGGATTACAAATCTCAGGATTCCATCACATTGTTCACAGTAGTAGTTAAAGTGGGATCAACATGCTATAATTGTGCAGTATGTTCAACCTAGGTCCGTTTATTTGCACCCTTGTTTATGAAAAGTTGCACCCTGATTTATGCTTGTATTTATCGGCATTGCGGCTATTTGTAACTGCCGTTGTTCTTACAATTTTTTAAAGGAGGGGAACAGTTAAATTTGCTTTTGATTATTGGATTGGTATACCGTTTTGGCTATAATTATGTAGGAAAGAAGGATGGATCTTTCCCTGGCATGTAGAATTCCCTTTCATAATTGGTACACTTTGCACAGAGGGTAGGATGCTAATACATCTGCATGAGACACGACTCAAAATAGGTGTTCCTAGTTCAACATAACTGTGAAATAGAACCCCCAATTCCATTTATTCCCATTTGTGTCCATATTACAGTTTATGCTGTGTCAATACATGTCTATGCTTTTTATGAGGGGCTGAACTTTATTGCTTTACTGTGATTTTGTTATATTTGTATTATGTTAGTATGTTTTAAGCTGAACTGTGCAGCATCTGTAGAGAAATCTGTTTTAGACCATGTTTAACAAATAGATAAGATTTCAGTGCATCCAGATCTCTCTATTGATTGTGCCTTAGGCAAGGAATTTTAAGTGCTCTTTCCCACCTTTCAGCTATCCTTTAATGTCTCCTACCAATCTGCTCTGTTACATCTTGGGTCCCATTTTGGAATAAAAGTGGGAAATAAATCAAATAAATCAAATCAGTAATAAACAACTAGCCTGGTTTTTAACTATTAAATCTTAATAGTGACTTTTTAGTGCAGGGTTGGGAAACCTATGACCATCCAGATGTTGGTAGATGCTAACTCCTATCACATTACGAATGATCAGTGGCAGAGTCAATCTGAGATATTTTCCTACCTGTGCAAAAGTATAACACATACCCTACAACACATAGGAGTTTATCAGACAAGGGGAATTGGAAGTACAATCCGATGGCAATTTGAACGCAATCGTGGGGTTTAACGTTATTGCGTGATAACCCACTACACACAAATTCGGGCAATGGGAAGTCAGCCCGAACGCAATCATGTGGTTTCACATTATTGCGTGATAGACTGCCACATGCAAATTTGGGCAATGGCATGCTATTTTCGGGCAATGGGGAGCCAGTTCGAACGCAACGCGCATTCACGTAATTGCGCTAAACTAGTGACTTTAATTGAATGCGTTCTGGCCCCACTTTCTTTTCATTCAAATTTAAGAGAAATTCCTCCTCTTTTGATAAACTCCATAGAGATAAAAACTGGGACACATGTGGCCAAACAATATCAGAATGTGGTCAAAAAGAGTGTGGGCAGGTAACAACAGATCAAAAGTTATTAATGTGGCAGAACACACAAAATTAACAGAGAAGCCCTGGAGTATATGTAGCAAGTTTAGGAAAGCCAGAATAAAAAAATGAACAAATAAAACTAAATGGGTCTGGTAGAAGGGCAAAATGCCACCCCTCCTCTCCGTCTGGCTAGTTTAACTGAATGCAAAACTACTTTTCCTGCTTTGAACTCAGTTTGCAGCAACTGAAGTAAGATGGTGATGAAGGAGGAAAGTGGGAAGAGGAGGAGAGAAACTGAGACATTTAAAAAGCAGCTGAGAAAGTGGGACGGCAGAGGATTAAGTGGGACCACCCCTGCCAAATCAGGACAGTTGGAAGGAATGATAACATGTTGCCCATATCACTTGATATTAGCAAAGGAAAACTAGTGTGATTGTTGAATCCTGCCTCAACATTACCAAAAGGATAGTGTGTATTCACATAACAGAGGACAATTGCATGGAGGAAGCTGGGTTGGCTGCATAGCACTCACAGCTTTGTTCTCCAATAACTCACTTCTTTTCTCCAGCAGTTGTTGCCTGAGGCAGCTGCCTTTGCCTAATGGTAGTGTCCACCCTCATGTGACAACACAAGTTCCCCAACAGTGGACAGAGCTTGGAAAAATTAATTTTGTGGGTTATGACCATCTCTCAAAGTGGCTGAAGGATTCTGGGAATTTCAGCTCCTAAATGTAACTTTTCCAAATTATGTCCCTTCCTTAGCACCTCATTAAAGACCATCATATATCCAGATCAGACACACAGTGAGGTACGAACTCCATGTAGTGGACTGGTTTGCAAGGTTTTTCTTTGGAAAGGAATCCTTCTGTGTGAGATGAGGATATAGGAGAGTACTTTTTGTCCCTCTGCTTACAGTTTCTGTGCTTTGGGGGTTTCCACTCCAGTTTGCTTCACTGGTTCCCCACCCTGGCATTGAAACCCAAATGATCAATGTCACATGTAGCTTGGGTCCCCCATAATGCCTCCACATAAAAGGGCTTGATTTTTTAGACGAACAGGAAAGCATCTTCCCCACATCTAAATGGCTAAAATATTAAATCCTTTAAATCATCAAAGACTTTGTTCCCTCCAACCAGTGCACCCATTTGATGTTCTCTGGGAACCATTTCAAAGGCTTTAATGCCTAGTAGGTCTGCATATTTTAAATAGAAAGGCATATATTAGTGAATTAACTGGCCTAAGAAAAACAACCTCCCTGAGCAGCGAGAGGAACAGCCATTCCTGCGTCTACAGAGGAAATATAGAATCCATCTGTGGGCAGCTAGAGTAAAACACAACATCTGTTGATCATTGGCAACAGCCTGGCAGAGTTCCCAAAATCCAAGCCGCCACAGTCATTTCCCCCCCTGCCTTCTCACTTCAGACCTGAGATGTGCAGACGTCTGCTGCACAAACCAAGCCCAGCCCTTTGGAATCTGTTGCTTGGCTTTATTCAGCAGATTGGCTGAAGGAGGAAACCCTCCTTATGGCTGTGGATGAATCGTCTGTGTGCTACCTCAAGGGCAAGGTCAGACAGGAGCATGGAAAGCACAGCAGTGTGGTACATTGGTGGGGAGGGGGAATACTGCAATGGCACGATTAACCATAAACAGCAATATCTCTTAGGATCAGTTGTAGATACAGAAAGCCTCATTCAAAGAGAAAAATAACAGAAAACACCAAAGAGTTTCTAAATATTAAAACACTTCCCACCCTCTTTTACAGAATTCTGCTGAAGGAGGCTAGATGCTTGATCCCAGGCCTGAAAAGAAAATAGGATTTTGATTTGTGGATGATATAATCAAACTTGGAGTGGCTATTTATGTTCTGGATCTTTCGTTGGCATTGCTGTGTGCTTTCAAGTTGTTTCTGATTTATGGAAACCCTAAGGCGAACCTATCATTGAGTTTTCTTGGCAAGATTTGTTTAGAGGAGGATTGTCATGGCCTTCCTCTGAGACTGAGAGCATGTGACTCTCCCCAGGGTCACCCAGTGGGTTTCTTAGCTAAACGGGAAATCAAACTCAAACCATGACTGCATGCTGGCTCTCCTTGATCTTTTACCATACCTTTTATTTTGCTTGGAGCAAATGAATAAAATAACAACCCGAGTAATTTCCCTATGAAAACTTGGGAGGACAAAGACTTCCCTACAAATCCAGTTAGGTTTTCCTTCTCCTCCACTCCCCAATAATAACCCTAATAGGATCTGCATTAAAAGTCAACCCCATACTTGCCCCATTTAACTCTTTGGAACAGTGCCCAAGATGTCAGGAACAAAAGGTGTGTCTGTCATATGGTGGTACAGAGGTGGTGAAAGTGATCACAAGCGTGGATTTTTAAGTAGCTTTTTATCACTGGGAAATAGACTTGAGATTGTTCCAACAGACATTAGAACTGTGACTCATCATTTCCTTGCTCAAACCATTTTGTGGTTCCTTTTGTCCTGCATCTGTGATTCCCAACATTGCTTCCCTAGGTGATGTCAAACTTCAATTCCCAGAAGCGCTTGACAGTTTGGCCACTAGCAAGGGATTTTTGGAATTGTAGTCCAAAAATATGTGGATTCTAACGGTTGGGACCCCTGTGGAAATTGCTTTGACATGTGCCATTCATCTTTCAGGCTAGCATGCTAAGATTTAAACTTTATGCTAAAACAATGGATGTGTGAAGCACTTTGGAAAGAGATCTTGTTTTTGGATGGGTTTTACACCTGGAACTCCTCTAGCACATGTTTTCTACTTGGCCTAATGTTTCTGATGGAAAGTATTAAGATGAACAAGCAAACTTCCAATTCCACATCAAAGCAATCAGCAATTTTATCTGCAATCCTATAGCTTGTGTGTGTGTGTGTGTGTGTGCGTGCGTGTGTGTGCGTGCGCGCCTTCAAGTCACCTGTCCATGGTGGTGGCGCTATGAATTTCAGAGGGTTTCTTAAACAAGGAATACTTTGCCAGTTCCCTCCTCTGAAAAATATATGCTATAGCACCTGGTTGGTGGTCTCCCAAGTCCTAACCAGGCCTGACCCTGCTTAGCTTCCAGGACCAGACAGGGTCTGGTGCATTTAGGGCATTTAATTATTATTGTTGTGTGCCTTCAGGTCGTTTTCAAGTTATGGTGACACTAAAGTGAACCTCTCTTGGGGTTTTCTGGGCAAGTTTCATCAGAGGGAGTTTGCCTTTGCCATCCTCTGAGGCTGAGAGTCTGTGACTTGCCCAAGGTCACCCAGTGGATTTACATGGCCAAGCTGGGATTTGAACCCTAGTTTCCAGAGTCATAGTCCAGTGCTGAAGCCACTACATGCTGGCTCATGCAGCTCTCCATATCATGTTGGACTACAGGTTCCAGTAGACTTAGCCAGTGTAGCCAGTGATGAGGAATGCTGGTAGCTGCAGTCCAAGAACAACTTGAGCACCGCACAATTCCCATCTTTGACTTCTACGTCTACACACATGCATCTGACACTCACACTGCCATCTTCTGTCTTTCAGCTAAATTCACAAAGGTGCTACAAGATTTCTTTACATACAGGTTTCACAGATTCAAAGGTGCTACAAGATCTCTTTACATATAGATTTTATGCCTATATCTTTGAATTCTACTTTGGAACAGATTTATCTTCTAAGCAGACGTACCTAGGGCTGCACTATCCATCCTAGTGAAAACAGGACTTTGGCTTCATTCATAACATGACCAACCGGAACGAGTGCAGTACAGTTTGGGATTCCAACCCAACCAGTCCAAGTCTGGAATCAGAGAAACACCTGCACCTCTCTTTAAAACCAATGCCAGATCATCCAGCATTCTTGGAAAGATCCTCTCTGCCAGCTCCAAGACATTTATGTGCGAAGCTAACACAACACTCACAACTTTGTGCTCAGAGTACACAGGATGCCTCATCCCCGCTTACTTTTATGCTTCCAACTGCCAGGTGCCCAACCTGAGGGCCCCATCTGTCTCTATGGCTGCATCCACACACTGCAGAAATGATCCTGTTTGAGACCACTTTAAGTGCCCTGGCTCAATGCTATGGAGTTCTGGGAATGATATTTGGTTGTGGCACCAGAGCGGACCACTTAAAGTGGTCTCAAATGGGACCATTTCTGCAGTGCAGATCAGGCGTAAAAGACAACCCTTGGCCAACCATTTGTCTTGCCAGACCATCCAGCAAATGGTGCCAAGGAAGAAAAGTCACCTTAAACTCAGCCCAACTTACCCAGACTCTAAAACCCAACCAGACACAACCCAATGCCCCCTGGGCAGCAGCTTCTCTGCTGGCACACATAATGCCCAACCCTCTTCTTCCTCCCCATCCCCATCCCCAGACAAAAGAAGCAACCCAAGTGAAGCAGACTTACTGCAATGGCTTGCAGCCTCTCCTTGTGCAATTCAGCCTCCGCCATCCTGGGAGAAAAGAGGCAAGAAAGATGCAGCCAAGAAGAGTCGGGTGGAGGAATGTAGCAGAGAGGAAGAGAGAAAGAGAAGACACTGCAGCCTGCGATGCACAAGCCAGGAGTCTTTTTTACAAAGAGGGGAAAAAAAAACCAGGCAGGATCCCAGAGATTATATATATATTTTAAAAAATGATGAAGCAGATGCAGGGGAAGAAAACCACCGCAGAAGGCAGGCTCACAGGGAGATGCTCATTGGAGGTTTGACAGGGTGCCTGCCTTCCAGGTGGCAGGGTGCTGCTGCAGGGCATCCCTGCTGCTGGTGGTGCTGCTGCCAGCCCTCCTCCAAGGGGCAAGGCTCGCCTGGCAGGAACTCCTGGCTGTGTGTGCCTTGTGTGGCTCTTCTTGACGTCTCGCTGCCTGATGGCTCCTCCTCTGCCAGGGCTGGGTCACACTCACACACATCATACACACCCACAGCCAGCCAACCTTGAAAGCAGCAGAAGCAGAGAGACACACACAGAGAGAGATCGGAACCTGCACTGAAAGAAGAGGGCAGAGCCTTCCCACCATAGCCCCCCAGCCTTGTAAAGGGGAAGATCCAGAGAGGGAGATAGGAGGAAACCAAGGCACAGGAGACAAACCCAGGCATTTGGAGATGGCTGCATTGGAAAGGATTTCTTCTCTCCCCTCCTTCACAAAAACCCATGCATACTGGAGGGATGAGAGTTGGAAGAGACCCCAAGGGCCATCCAGTCCAACCTCATTCTGCCATGCAGGAAGACACAGACAAAGTACCCCCAATAGATGGGCATCCAGCCTTCGTTTAAAGACCCCCAAAGGAGGAGACTCCACCACTCTCCAAGGCAGTATATATCCAACTGTTGAACATCTCTTACTGTCAGGAAGTTCTTCCTAATGTTGAGGTGGAATCTCTTTTCCTGGAGCTTGCATCCATTGGTCCGGATCCTGTTTTCTGGAGCAGCAGAAAACAAGCTTGCTCCATCTGCAATATGTCACCCCTTCAAATATTTAAACAAGGTTATCATATCACTTCTTAACCTTCTCTTCTCCAGGCTAAACACCCCCTGCTCCTCATAGGGTTTGATGGCTTCCAGACCCTTCACCACTTGGACACATCTGGACATATTTATTTTATTATTCTTATTTATTTAGAGTATTTATACCCTGCTCTTCAGCCAAAAGGTTCTCAGAGCGGCTTACAAATGGTCAACTAGACATACTCAGCTCCCTAATGTGATGCTCCAGCTTCTCCACATCCTTTCTGAATGGTGGCGCCCAGAACTGGACACATTATTCCAGGGGAGACCTGACTAAGAGCTGAGTCCATTGACTGTGTGGCTTCCAGGAGGTGTGAGGTACTCCGGCTGCATCCTCAGTGCAGAAATAGCCCAGTTTGACAGCACTTTAACTACTCTTGGTCAGGTCTCCCCTGGAATAGTGTGTCCAGTTCTGGGCGCCACCATTCACTTTAACTGCCATGGCTCAATGCTATGGCATTCTGGGAACTATAGTTTGTTGCGGCACCAGAGGATGATTTAATTTTAAATATATACTAAGACTTGCCACAGTTTTTTTTAAAAGCAGAGCCAGCATGGTTGGCCAGTGGCTTAGGTATTGGACTAGGACATTTGAGAGGCCAGGGTTGGAATCCCCCCTTAACCATGGAAACTCATGGGCAAGTCACACTCTCACAACCTCAGAGGAAGGCAAGGACAAACCCCTATGAACAACTTCTGCCAAGAAAACTCCATCATGGATTCCCCCTTTGGGTTCCCATAACTCAGAAATGACTTGAAGGCACCCAACAACAACAATGACAATAACAATGACAACAGCATTATCATCATTATCAGGCTCCTTATAGAGTCCTAAGAGAACTGTGACAGAAAGGTACATGGTCTAGGAAACCTGTATCACTTTGCTTTAATCTCCCTCTTTGACTGTGAGTCTTTGGCAAACTCTCCCAGAAGAGCATGTGTGTGTGCAGCTACCTTGGAAAAGACATAGACATGCTGAACCTTGGGAGCAGGAAGTGTCCTATAGTCAAGCATAACGGTTTGATGCCTTGGGTTTCCATTGTGCCTCTGCTCAAGTGGAAGCAAGAATAAATGAGAGGATTGCACTGCCAGCATGTGTAATGTGGGCAACTCTAAGGCAAACCTACCATGGGTGTATGTGGGAAGAAGACTTATGCAACCCTAAGGCAAACCTATCACAGGGTTTCTTCAGGGGGGGTTGCCATTGCCTTACCTGATGTTCAGAGTGTGTGGCCTGCCCAAGGTCACCCAGGGAATTGAGCCGGGATTTGAACTCTGGTTTTCAGCATCATAGTCCATTGCTTAAACCACCACACAAGGCTGGCTCTGTTTTAAGGAACAATAAAATAATGCAAGAAACATATCCCAAAGACAAAGCCACCAGACCACCTCCTTCAGACGTGTTGGACAGAGCACAATGGTTTGCCAAGACAATTCAGGATCAGATGTGCTCATGTCAGACACTTTACCATGTAATTCATGATAATTTTCCATGTAATTCACTTAACCACGTAATTCATGTAAGGCACTTTACCATGTAATTCCTCCATCCACCCATTCATATGTTCATAACATTTATATCCCTGCTTGTCTCCAATGAGCTCAGTGTAATTCCCCTTCCTCTTTTATCCTGATAATAGCCCTGTGACATACATCACACCTGAGAATGACTCAGTCAAGCTCATTCAGAGAGTGTCACGGTTCATTTGGGATATGAACCTAGCTCTCCCAGGTCCCACCCCAACACTAACCACTACACCACACTGCCTCCATGTAATTTACTCATTGCATGTGCATTCCTGTCTGGCAAAGCACAATTATTTCCCACCCATCCCCTCCTTTAGAGCCATGGTAGGTACATGATCAGAAATCTTTATAATGACATTTTTCAGAATTAATTTTACAGAAATCTTGGTCCTGTTAATATCAATGAATATATAATCAATGAAGATGTTTTATTGTTTGTTCATTTATTGTATATTGTTTTAAAGTGTCTTAAACATTTTTTATCTTTTTAAACTATATTTTATACTTTTAACATACAATTGCTTTTAATATTGCAGTAATTTGACTCTGCTTTAACGTACTATTTTTGTATGCTTTTAATTATATTGTTTTATAATAATGTAATCTGCTCTGAGTCCCAGTTTTGAGGAAAGGGTGGGATATAAATAAATATAATGATATAAGAATAATTCAGCTGGACAACGCCTTTTTGGCAAAGATGGCACAGAAGGCTAGTGCTCTTTATAACTTTTCCCTAACAGTTGTTGTTGTTGCTGTTTTGACTGCTGTTAAGTCAAAGCTACTAATATGCTAAACAGCCTGTCTGATCTTGGAAGCAAAGCAGGGTCAGCCCTGGTGAATACTTGGATGGGAGAGTATCAACAAATACCAGGCGCTATAGGCTATATTAGAGAAAGGGACTGGCAAAACTACCTTTGAGTATTCCTTGCCTATGAAAACACATGGAAATTTATGGGGTCATCATAAGTCAACCAGTTAGTTTAAGGCATGCACATATACAGGATGCCTCTACACTGTAGAAATAATGCAGTTTGACACCACTGTAAGTGTTGTAGCTCCATCCTATGGAATCCTGTGGCATGTAGTTTTACAAGGTCTTTAGTCTTCTGTGCCAAAGGGTGCTGGCCCCTCACAAAACTACAGATCCCAAGATTGTGTAAGATGAAGCCATAGCAGTTAAAATAATGTCCAGCTGCATTATTTCTACAGTATAGATGCACCCCCAACACACATAAAGGTGCAGTCCAAGATGCTGAACCCCAAATCAACACCCAAAATGGATGCACCTTCTCAGTAACATGGAAACAATTTGAAAATATGTTTCTATGATCCTCCCTTTCCATATCCTGTGAACTGGCTATCACCTTTATTTTATTTGGATAGTAGGATAGCACTTACCTTTTAATATGCTTACTCATTTCTTAGATACACTATTATATGCAATGCAATAAGTTGTCGGCAAGAATGAACAGGGCCACATTGCTTCAAATAAATAACAAAAAGTACATTTCAAATTTAACCTCCTCCCTTTTATTTTACCTAATGACCCAGTGACTAAAATGCATCAGAATTATTGGAAAGTGAGAAAACTTTTGATTTCCCCCATTCTCTTTTTTGTTCTTGTTGTTAAAAAAAAGAAAAAGAAGCATATCTTCAAAATGCAGAATGCCGTATTATAACAGTTTGATACAGCATAGGCAGGGGATCTGCCTGAGAATCTGAAGATCCAATTAGTAAAGCTATATTTTATTAATCAGTATAACCTATTGAATTCTTCACAGCTCAATCAGTTTTATTCTTTGGGAAGGAGCAGCCAGCTCGAGGAAATCCATTACACAATAGGTGCTCCAAACAGAAGCAAGCGACTGCTCAGAATAGCAGACTGTACTATTTTGAAGCCAGAACACAAGTGGCAAAGGGCCAGTTCGGACAAGGGACAGAATTAGAAACATCTGACTGACTGCAGTTTTATTCACTCTTCGTTGTCCAACAGGCAATCTGATCCTGGAAGACAGGAGGGACTGAAAAGGAAGGATAATAGATGCCTTCAGACTACTAAGCTGGTGCCGAACTCCCTAACGTTAAGATGATCCCATGGGATCTTGGGTGCCTTGGCAGCAAACCCTAGCATTATGTGTTGGACTGTTTCCAAATTCATGTAGGCTGTGTCCATGTGTGTTTGTGTGCGGATGTGCACACAGACATTTTTCTTCCAATAGAGTCCCAAAACTGATCCCACCAGGAGAAAAAAAAAAGGTTGTGGGTATAAAGGGGGGGCGCAAATGGATTGTGACATCGCTTTATGATATTTTATTCATGTTGTACAGAGCCAGCATGACATAGTGGGTTGGACTGTGACTCCAAAGACCAGGGTTTGATTCCCAGCTCGACCATGAAACCCACTGGGTGACCTTCAGCAAGCCACATGCTCTCAACATTGGGGAAGGCAATAGCAAACTCTGAACAAACTTGCCAAGAAAGCCTATGATAGGTTCACTTCAGTGTCTCCATAAATTGGAAATGGCTTGAAGGTATACAACAATCACTACAACATCAGGTAGATAGACTCAATCAAGGGAGCCACATTGCTTGAGTTTGCAGGATCTGAGCAAAGGTGTAGAGACAGTTGACTTGGAACTCTCTAATTCATATGGTCACAACAGGAAAAAGCTGACTTGATGGCAATTAATGACAATTATGTTGTTGTAGTATCTGTCTTTGCAAAGGTGATGATGATGAAAATGAAAATAATACCTGCCTTTTTTTAAAAAAACTGTTAACACTAGTGTAAAGTTGAAGGCTTTCATGGCCAGCATCCATAGTTTTTTGTGGGTTTTTTGGGCTATGTGGCCATGTTCTAGAAGAGTTTCTTCCTGACGTTTCACCAACATCTGTGGCTGGCATCTTCCCTTTCTTGTTTCTATTTCCAACAGGTTTTTCTTTTTTCTTTTTCTTCTCATCATCAGGGAAATACACACACTCTCTCTCCGGACATTCTTATAAACTTGAAGAAATGGGAGATATATACTTCACCTGTACTCCTTCCACAGAGTAGAGGCATTTCTGATGGACTGCAAAGAGCTATAACTGTGGCCAATTGACTGAGGTTACAAAATTCAATGTGCATGTTGGTTTTAAATGCATTTGTTAATTCCAGCTATATGACATCGCCTGAGGCAATGGAAGTTACCCATTGAGTCAAGGGGTCTATTTGAATTTGGAGCTCACAATTGGATTTAGGATGGGGTGGGAATTGCAGGTGCTATCAGAAGCAAGTCTCAGCAGCCCTCACCAGCATAAGCAATGGCAAGTAAGGGAGTTGCCATCCAACAGCATTTGAATGGTGAAATGATGCCCCTGAGTTAGGATCTTGTTTACAAACACATACAAACAAGTACAAACACCTACAAACAAGTGTAAATAAGGCATGAGACTAATATGGGTCTTGTTTCAAAAAGAAACAAAGTGAATGTGTTTCTTTAAAGTGAAAACATCATTTTTAGTGTGTGTGTGTGTGTGTGTGTGTCACCATAGCAGAGCATAAACAGCCCATGGGCCACACCTGTTATAAAAATGATGAAATGGAGCAAATGGATGATACTTAATGCTACCAGATCCCACCACCTGATAAAACAGATGTTTCTTTTGAGCTTCATACTCCACATCTCCTTGTGTTTCAGAGTCCTAATGTCAAAGTAGACTTGTTAGCAAAGTAAGTCTACATGAGCTGAATCATGAGATTTTGCTATATGTGTGTACTGAGTGCAGTAAGATCTCCTGAATCTTGTTATATTCAATCCAATACAGGGAGAGGCAGGATACAAATAAATAAACAATATTCATCTTGTTATATTATTAGTAAGAGCTGTAAATTTACAGCGCTTTATAAATAAAGGTTAATAATAATAATAATAATAAGAAGAAGAAGATACAAGCACTTTGCTTTCTTGAGGTTCATCATCAGATGTTTTGTGCAAGGTTGAGCACATGATGAAGAAAGGATAGTATCACATCCAGCTGGTTCTGTAATATACCCTGGAAAAATATTCCTATTCCAGCCCCCAATACATCTTGACAGATCCTGCTATCTTTAGTTATTTGTATCCTCAGCTACAAACAAAAACTTCTTTGGATACTCTCCAAGAAGGTAATAGAAATGGTATCAAAGAAACTCTGCCTGACATGCCCAGTAATTTTGGCACAAGCAAAGGCAGGCAGCGATCATTACCCTACCACTCAGAACACACCAATTTTTGCTAGTTTCAGAAGCAAAGAAGAGTTGGGGCTGATTAACATTTAGATGGGAAACTGGATACACCAGGGATATTCGTGCAGAGCTGGAACAAAACCCTATCCAAAATGAGGGAGAATCAAGTCAGATAATAATATGCTAACAATATGTCAATGGGCTAACTTAGGCCCTGTACAGATTGGTGCTTTGCGCTGGTCTGGGGCCAAAATTAGGGTTTTGTAGGTCTGGGTGTTCACACGTGCCCAGTCCTACAATTGGCACATGGTTGCCATGATTGCACGCACCTGTCCATATGGGGTGCACGATTATGACATCTGTGTTGTGCAGCACCCAAACAGTGCTGCGCCACATGGATGTAATAGTTGCATGTGAGGGCACCAATGGTGCCTGGCACACTATGCATAAAGAACCCTCCAGGAGCAGGTTCATTTTAGGCCTCACGGAGACTGCAGCGTTGGTCTGCTGCAGCCTCCATCCAGGGCAGAAAGGGGCAGCATCTCACTGCCCTTTTCTGTCCATCTGTATTTCCTCTTAGTATAAGGCAAAATTCAGAGACATAGGATATTATCACACAGGAGGCACAGCATTTTTCTCTGGTTCTTCTCCTGTCCTTAAATTCTGCTAATTGCATGATTGGGGGTGAAGATTATCACACCCCCATGCACTTTTCCTGTCCTTCTCCTGTGTGTAACATGTAATGGAGTTCTTGTTAATACCAAATGATGTCTCCATTACACTTTATCAATTGGAGAAGGACAGGAGAAGCGCGTGGGGATGTGTGATAATTTTTGGTCTCCAATTGCATGATTAGCAGAGTTTAAAGACAGGAGAAGAATCCTGTGCCTCACGTGTGATAATCTTCACAGCCATGTTAGTCTGGAATATCAGTACAGTATACAAAGCACTTTTCAAACTAACTGAGCAAAGTAATTTGTAGCATAAGCTTTCATAGATTTGGTCCACTTCCTAAGATGCAAGGAGTGAACTGGTGTCCAGGAAGGACTTATATAATCAGACTGTATGACTAACCATAGAAATGCAAAACATGTGGGTATGGTGATGAGGTGACACATTCAGTTTTAACTATTGTCATTGAGGGAAAAAAGCAGGAGGAAAGATGTTGCCTTAGGCCAGGGTGGGTGGATGACCATATTAATGGCGGAGGGAGTTTTGGAATGTGGTGCATGAAGGCTGGGAACTAGAAGGGGCCATGATAAACTAGCCAAGGGTGTCCTTGTGAGGCAGGGGTATTAACCAATGTTATAGTACGAGTAGCGCACCAGTGTAAGGTGCTTCCCTATGTTCCTATACTTTTTTAATCATTTGTAAAAGGTAAATGTTACTGTGTCCTTTCCCAATTCAATATGGATCACCGATAGTGGGGTAGTGGACCTAGTGTTCATGGGATTAGGATGCTAGGATGTTTTAATTAACAGGGATGCTACAATCTGTCAAAGCCTCAAGTGTTCCCTGTACCTTTTGAACTCATCCCTTTGCAATCTTCACAGCACCTGGCTTTTCCACAGGAGAAATGTATTGTTGAACAGTGGAGTCACTCGGGTTGCTGTCACCTGGCGCAGTAACTCATGGTGTCACCTCCTCCCATTTTACATTGTACTGAATCCTTATAAATGTTTTTGACACTAATGTTATTGGTAAATAATTCCATATACTCCACATGTATGAATGTAATGAGAATGGTTGTGATGTAAACAACTAGCAAAATTAAAAACTATACCTTCGAATTACAATATCATATGCACAACCTAAATCTATTTACATATACATAGTGAAGATTAGGTTATAATGTGAAGTTTTTGAAGAAAACTACAGAGCTTCACCCTCTCCCACTACCTCTTAAAGCATTTTAAAAGGAAGCAGATGAATGCCACAGTCCATTTCTGCCAAAAGGCAGGTATTTGAGAAGTGGTGTCACTCTCCCCTAAGGTGGCCTTAGGGTGTTCCTTGGTGTGGTCTGCACCCCCCATGCCCCCCTAGTGATGCGACTGTTGTTCAGAACTATCTCTCATTATCTGGTAAGTATCTGTGGCAACTTGATCTTGAACAGACAAGTACAGTCCAGCAGCTTTATGACTTATTCCCAGTTGAGATGAAAATTACTAGAACTGATTCATTGAATCTAGATAGCTGCATATAATTTTTGGACTCTCAGTGAAGGTCATGGTTCTGGGGTCTGTCATAAGGCCTGCCTGTAGTTCACAAATTTATACCACTGAGGCTGCATTCGCACTGCAGAAATAATTCAGGTTGACACCACTTTAACTGCCATGATGCCACTTTAACTGCTATGGAATTCTGGGAATTATAGTTTGTTGTGGCACCAGAGCTCTCTGACAGAGGTGGTTAAATGCCTCAAATAACTACAATTTCCAGAATTCCATAACATGGGGCCATGATAGTTAAAATGATGTCAGCCTGGACAATTTCTGCAGTGCGGATGCAGCCTGAAAATACCAGCATTCTCACAGGGTTTGTGGGAAGGTTTGCACACCTAATTTTCTTCAATTCCCCCACTGCATGGATTTTTGTTTTGTTTTTTGGCCCATAAATATACAGCATGGTACACCACAGTAATATAATGTTTCTGCTTTACTTTCTTCCACTCTCCCTCCCCTAAATTTGAATTTGAACAGCTAGCAGAAGTGGATCGGAGATCAAAGATTTATTTAATTTTCTCTCCAGGTTTGACTTTCCAAGTTGTAAATTCCTGTAGAGCCAGTCCTACAATTCATAAAGAAATTGCCATCAAGTTCTGGCAAAGATGCAACTATACCAGTTGCCCAATGGGGTAATACCTGTCATGGTAATACCTGCCATGCCTGAAAATCACCAGCTCTTGTGCTTGTAATGGAAATAATGCAAGCCATCAAAAGGCATGCCACTTTCATATCTATGATGGAAAATGAAGCTTTAAGCTCCACGATGTAGCTGGAACTCTTGGAACAACTGAGCTTTGCCAAAGCATACAGAAAAACAAACAAAAAGGACATTCTTGTTATTTTTCTGGGCAAACAAAGAATGCATGAGCAGGAAAGGGGACAATGAACAAACAATACAGAGCCACAGAAACATCTCTGTGCTGAAATGAGGTCTGGCTGCAACCAGTCATGTTATGATAATATTGTAAGGAAAATTTAACCCAAACATTAGGAGGGGGAGGGAATTATAATGTATTTTAAAAATAATTAAATAAAATTCAACAAGTCCCCAAAAGACATTTTTTTCCCTTAAACAGACATTGTTCCACAGATGGAAAGATTGTTCTCTTTTCAGCTGGTTTTGCTTCCACAACTTCATGGAGACTTCCCTTGCCATAGTGGATTGCCCTTATAAGGAGAGATACGAAAAATCCCACAGACCATTGAAGTATAAATATGTTTTCTTGCAAAATTCAAATTTTTATACAGTTTTAAAGCTGAAACCATTCTCAGCTAAACATTTCACAGTAGATGCAAGATCGGATGGATAGCTCTGTTTGGAAAAGCATTTTATTCAGGAAAGCATGGACCAGAGAAGGGGAATGAAATGAACTGATTTACAGGAGAAAAGTAGCTTAAATTTAAGCACTGAGGGAAAACAACAACAACAACAACAACAACAACAACAAACCCCTCCTCACAAAAGAGTAAAAAATAACACTATTTACTGCTGGGTGGAGAGAACATTGCACTACATGCAAACAGAAATAGGGCAAAATATCATTTTTAATCTCACTGTAGACTTGATCCCAATCAATTCATTCTACAATTTCTACAATGTTGTTTTTTTCAATTATCCCAGTATTGCTTCCTTGAAGCATTCTGCAGAAAGAAGAACTTAGATTGTAAACCTAAGGGCAGGGAACCATCTAATTAAAAATAATAATTGTAAGCTGCTCTGATAGCATTTAAGGCTGAAGAGTGGGGTATAAATACCATAATAAATAAATAAATAAATCTTAAGAATAGATGCTAAACAAATGGTGCAGTAGACCTATAGAAAATGAGGAAATTGAAATAGTTAAAAGACTTACCATACCTTGGATTAATTATTCATCAAAATGGAGATTTCAGTGAAGAAATCAGAAGAAGATTAGCACTGGGATGGGCAGCTATGAGAGTACTAGACAAGATCCTCAAGTACAAAGATAGACAACCAAACATTAAAGATTAAATGGATTGCCCATACCATCATATTTCCCATCACTAGCAAGTACACTATGAATGGGTGAGAGAGCTGGGTGGTGAAGAAAGCGGATAGAAAAAAAATCAACTCATTTGAGTTGTGGTACTGGACAAGAGTTCTGTGAATACCATGGATGGCTAAAAAGACAAGTGGGTCTTGGAACAAACAAGGCTGAACAAACAAGCTGAACAAAAAAGCCAAGTTGACTATATTGTTGTACTTTGGCCACATCATGAGAAGACATGACTCACTGCTTGGAAAGGTGGAAGACAGTAGGAAAAGAGAAAGACTATACACCAGATTAATAGACTTAATCAAAGAAGACATGGCCCCAAGTCTGTAAGACCTTAGGTGAGCTGTTGAAGATAGGGTGTCAGAGTTGTCTCATTCATAGGGTCACCATCAGTTGAAGTTGACTTTAGAGCAGTTAACAACAAAGACCTGTTTTGGCCAATATTTATGGATGAAATCAAAGTGCTGTCTCCTGTTCATCAGTAGAATGAGGTAAAAGCCCTTCTTCATTCCCATGAGATGCCCCAATCTCCTTCCAAATATAATTTTGAGGGTTTGAGAACCTGTTGAGAAGACTGGGGGACATGCAGTAGTACAGAGAAAATAATAGGAAAGTTCAAATGCAAATGTGAAAGTCTACACATGCAACATGTGATTTAATTCTGTAGCTGCCTTGAATTGGCTTTCTGCCCTAGCACATAAATGCACTTAATAATAAAATAAGAACATGCATTATGAAGTTTGTGGGAGCTATAACAAAAAGCTACAGAGCATAAATACCTTCTATGCTAGCTGAAGATCTCAAGACTCTTGGATGCAGAAAGGAGGAAGAGGAGAGATAGCACATGACAATAGATGCAATGAGCACCACCTGGGTGGAGGGAGAAACAAACTCTCTGTGGCCTCTGGCCAAGGACACCTGAATTTTCCAAGTCAAATGTTATGACAGCATATTCTGGGGGAAGTTAGAAGGCATATACAAGGCATGTCTACAAGTACACCCCTCCACAAAAACACAAAACTAAGGTTGCATCTGCACTTCAGAATTAATGCAGTTTGACACTGCTTTCACTGCCATGAATCAATGGCATGAAATTCAAGGGTTTATGAGACATTTAGCCTTCTCTGCCAGAGAGCTCTGAAGATCCCAGGAATCTATAGTTTGGAACCATGACAATTATAGTGGTGTCATACTGCATTAATTCCGCAGTTTGGTAGCAGTCTAGGTTTTATGTAACCTTCTCCAAACACACCTGTACATCTCCTATATTAATTCAGGCCTAACCAAGAATAAGCCCCATTTGTGCTGCTGAGTGCAAACCTACATTATCATTACAGATGATAGGCATGGTACATAGCTACCTTATCTCTCTGTGACAGCTGCCTAAAAGCATTAAATGACACCCATGATGCACCTGAGTCAAAGTGCACAGTAGCTAAAGCCAGGCAACAGATTTTGGTACATGAAGCGGAAAATCCTAGAAGCACCTCTGCCCCTTCCTGGCAGTAAAACAACAACAAGAAGAAGAAATTAAATAACTAACCAGATGACATCCCAAATTTGGTGCCTGAAGTGGCCACATCACTCTGCTTAATGGCAAGTCTGGCCCTGCTCTTTGGGTATAATCCATGTGTTGGGACCACATGGCTCTGAGAACTTTGCACCTATCTTCACAGTAGTAAAAATTAGTTTGTGCACTCAGACATGATAACATGGCATGATAATATTATTCAAAGGAAATCCGGAGTGTCCTATCTTGTACTCCCACTCCCTCCCGCCTTCTCACTCACATTCTTATACCAGTTATCCTGAGAGGAGCTAAAATGATAACAACTCAAGACAGACAGAATGAACCTGGCCCTTAGAAGAGAGTCAGGGGTTGTTGGCATCTGTTCCCAGAACACAGACACTTGGAGTGGTTGACATTCCCCCATGCTGAAACTAAAAGGCCTTATAAGGTAAAGCCTGAGCAGCAGGCTAAACGCTCTGAAGTGCTCCTCGGTGTTGGAAATCCTCCGGGGAATTCACAGCATACCCCTGGCAAAGATTACAGTATATTTTATGGCAAGCTTTCATAGTAACACAACACAGATCCTGTATCTTTAAATTTCAAACTCTGCAGGCTGCCTGGTCAGAAATAGAACAGCATTTCATTCCCGTTTACTAGCCTGCCTGGCTGAAATAGATGAGATAGCTCATTCACTAAAACCTTGATCAAGGATGCACACATTCTATTTGGTTCCCATTGACTTGAAACAGTTATGCAGGACCTGACCGCAAACCATTCTTCCAATGGTTCTGGAGAGTCACAGGTCCTATTCTTTTTGGTGATCTAGAAGATCATCAGAATTAATATTTATGCAGAGAAGTCACTTGTACAAAAATGGAAATATGTGCAAATACCCCACCCCATGGTAATTTAACTTCCCTTCCATAAATGTCCATAAAATCCTACAGCCATTGTATGCAGGGGAAGCAACTCCCCCCCCCCCCCCCAAAAAGGGCATCACAGTGCAATTTCATTTGATAGTTTTAATCCTTGTTGCCACTTTGTTTTGCTCAAAGTGAGACTCAAGGAATTATTCGCAGGCTTTGCTTGAGGAAACCCCCCCCCAAGGTATTTTTTAAAAAGGTAAGAACTGTGGCGGATAATCCTCCTATCACAAACCCACCTTCTTTCCAGATGTTTTGTCCAGAGAGGAATCCTTAATCTCCAACATTTCACAATTGAAAACTGGGATGCATGTGGCTAAGATGGCAAAAGTTATTAATGAAAAAGAGCCCACAAGCTAGCAGAATGTGCAGCAGTTTGGTTTTGCCTGAGTCTACTGGGACTACTGGGAAGAGCAAGGCTCCATTCTTCCCCTCCTCTTCCCCCTGCTGCACTGAGTGCAAATTATTTTTGCATTTTGAACTCAGTTTGTACCAGTTTAAGTAAACTGAGAATGAAGGTGAAATATGGGAGGAATAGAGAGATTTAGGGACATTTAAAAAGCAGCTGAAAAGTTAGATGACAGAAGATTAATCAGGATTGCCTCTGGCAAATCAGTACAGTTACAGTGCATGAGGGTCACTCATTTCAAGAGAGACAGAAAGCTCTTCATACATGTAATCCAAGCCAGAATAGGCATAGTCTGGGGTAAAACATGACCTGGGAGGGTCTCACCTCACTTCATGTTCCACTCCCAGTTTTCGTTGGAGATTATCAGACGGGGTAACAAAACATCCTTGTCCCATTCTCATAGTGTGATAGCAAGAAGATTTTCATATGATCGTGTGCTTATCTGGACATTATCCCGTCCGGAAAGCCCGATTGACCATGATCAGGCAAAAGACTTTCAAACAGCGTCATGCAGATCCCATAATTGTCCCGTCATTGAAGCAGCATTGCCTGACATTTTGCATTAACAGGAGTTTGCATTAATGTAATGCCATGTCGATGGGACAACAGCGCTGCCTTTCATGGGATTGCAGTCAAAGATGGGATAAGGATGAGGGAGCAATTCTGTCACCATGTGATAATTTCCATTGTCTTCCTCTTTACTGACAAAACTCTCCTGGGACTGCCCCGCTGCCACATCAGGGTGACTAGATGTCATAACCACAAAGTAGGACAAGGCATTACAAAATACAGAACATTCAAGAAAAATATAGGACAAATAAAAGCTAAAAATTCTAATATAAATATAAATTCATTTCATATGGTTTATTTATGCCTATATTACCTATACACTATTTTATTATGTGCTCAATTGTATTTTTCCAATCAGCTTATCTTTCTTAAAATACATTGTTGGCTATCTGCATACTGATAGAATTCCGAGGAAGACAAATACTTAAAATTGTACTTTACTAGCAACTAACTCTTGACTGAATCTACATTTTAATTATTCCTTTCATTTGTCCATTGTGCTGCAATTAAGGTAAAAACCCTTTGAACATTTGCACTGTGCCCTCAAGCAGCCCATTGCCTAACATGTTTGCTCTCCTTTTCACCTCCAAGAAACAAATGTGCCCCGAGTTCTGGGACAAAATCTTGTCTACTGCTTCTTCTAGGGGAAAAAAAGAACTTCAGAAAGATCCGTACTATCCCCCTATTTGCAGTGAGGACAAGCTGCCAAGTAAACACATTTCTTGAAGTGCAAAACCAAATGAGGTGTTACTGAATGTGCTTCTTAGTTATGTGCAAAATGGAGGACTTTTTGGAATTCCCCTTGGACAGAGTGTTGAAATGTAGAACATGTCCTTTAGAAGGGGGCTCCTTGGCCCACTTCTGTTTTAGATCCAAGAGAGATAATTTACCCTAAGCATAAGTCACTTCTAGTTTGGGAGGAAGCCCGCAGTAGTCACTTCCAGAGTGTCTGGAGGGCATGGATTTTTTTTTAGAAGATATGGAGTCATGGGAAGACTGGTGGGCTGCAAGTATCCCATGGACCACACTCTGCTTATCCTTGGTTTTAAACCATGGTTAGGATTACATTCAGTTGGGCTACAGTTTCATTTTGACATGACAGAGTAAAAGATGTGATCCACCCAAGGGTTATTTTACTATTATGCTTAAATTTTTCCATATCATTCTCCTTCTGCAGGAAATACTAGTTCATGATCAGGAATATAACATGGTAGGAAGAAAGTGTATCTCCCACTCATGGTTCTGATGAAAATCACTCCAAAACTACTGATAATTTCAGCAGGGAATCTTCCATTAGTACCAACCACCATGCCCATGTGGCATGGTTTTGATCATGAACACACCACCTAGACAGACATGTTAAATGCATACACATATTAACACAAACTCTAATTGGGTCCCCAGAAGGGTTGCTATGGCTGGACTGCACTAGGCTCTGAGAGTTCATGGCCAAAATGAATCCTAGAGATGACCCTTTTGTGATGTTATTGGAAGCAGAGCCTGGTGAACTCATTAAGCATGATGCTCTAAGTGTCAATTGCAATTACAAACAGTATGCCATTTAAATGGAGGGGGGGACCAGGCCTGGTAAATGAGTAAAATATAGATTCACTCACATTTCAAGGCAATGCTCTTATCCTGAGATTTCTCCCCACGAGAACTAGAGAAAAATATTCTGGCACTCACACTCAAATCCAGTCTGAGATCTTGGAACTTTGGCTGAGAGGTGGGTTTTTGTTGTTGTTTTTGTTGTTGTTGTTGTTGTTGTTAATGCCGCTGCTATTGTATTTGTACAATACTTTGTTCCCAGCTGAAGACTCAAAGTAGCTTAAAACAGTTAAAACAATTATAACTCAAAGTTTGCAATGTACAAAAGTTTTAAAATATAATGTAAATTCAAATATAAATTATAAACTATATTGAAAAATTAGAAACTGTTTAAAACATAGGGAAAGGAAAATAACAAGTAGCAAATCAAGCACATCCTGCAAGGCCCTTTTTCCTTGAGCAATCAGTTTTCCAAGGCCAGCTGAAAAAGTCTTTACTTTCCCGTGGAAGCATAGAAAATTGGATGCCAATCCAATCCCTCTGAGATGGGAGTTCCAAAGCTTGAAAGAAGCCAGTGAGAAGTTGCTCCCTGGGGTCCCACAAAATGTACCTGAGAGGCTGATGTGACAAAGAGACGAGCCTCACCAGAAGGTCTCAAAACACATGCGAAAATACAGTTCTTCAAATAACCTGGTCCTGGTCCTTTATAAGGTTTTACAGCAGGTCATAACCAGCACTTTGGATTGTGCCCAGAAACAGACTGTCAGCTAGACGAACCATTGCAACAACGGAGTTCTGTACTCTCTGTCACCAGCCCCAAGTAACAATCTGGCTGCAGCTCTTTGAACCAGATGCAGATGCATCTCTTTCCAAACACTCTTACAAGGCAGTACTATGTAGAGCATATTACATAAATCCAAATAGGATACAACGAAGGCATGTGTCACCATGGCCAGATGTGATGTCTCAAGGAACAGGCACAGCTGGTGCACAAGCCTTAACTGTGGAAATGCACTTCTGGCTACCACCAAAAATTGAGCTTCTGAGCTCATGGCTGAATCCAGGAATACACCCAAGCTGGGGACCTGCGTATTCAGTAGGAAGTGTTAACCAATCTAGCCCAAGATGAATCTCTATTCCCTGATCTGTATTTCAATGGATGACGAGTTTCTGGGGTTTTATAGTTTTGTGAGATATAGCCTTCTCTGTCAGAGAGCTCTGGTGCCACAACAAATTACAAATTCCAGAAATCCATAGCACTGAGACATGGCAGTTTAAGGGGGTGTTAAAATGCTTTACTTCTACAGTGTGACAGCAGCCTAGGTCTGAAACAAATTCCTTGGAGTTAGGTGGAAAGCAGTACTAGAGCTAGATGTCATCCTCATTATGATGGCACTGAACTTCCAAACCCTGGACAACATCACCCAATGGTTTCATATATATTTTAAATAGCTTGGGGGACAGAACTGAGCCATGTGGAACCCCACAGGGCAATAGCCAAGTTGTTGAAAAAGAACCCCCCCAGCATCACTTTCTACTTTCATCCCTCCTGGAATGAGTGAAGCCACTAGCCCCATACCAACAAGATAGCCCAGAAGCATATAATGGTCAATAGTACTGAAAGTCCCAAACGGCTAACAGAGACACACTCATACTGTTCTGTTTCTGGAGTAGGTTACCCACCAAGGTGCCCAGAGCTGTCTCTGTTCCATAACCAGGTTGAAATGGATCTAGATCAGTGGTTCTCAAAATAAATTAACTCCACACATGTGCTGGCCCTAGTCTCTCTTAGGATCCTGTCCTCATCTTCAAGTTGTAAAAACTGAAAACTATCTGCTATCACTGGACAAGCAGGGACCATTGTAAAAGGCACTGAATCTGCACTAATTGTAGCATTTTTAGCCAATGTACCAAAACCTAGATCTATTCATATTAGTGCTGCAGATTCAAAGAGCAATGTGTTCTGCACTCCCATAAGATGTTTAGCCCTGTGTTTCCCAAACCACAGTCCCTTATGCAGCATAAGAAACCTCTTTCAAAAATAAAAGGAACTTTCATAAGTATTTTTTTATATGGCATCCAGGCCTGTCATTCAAAGTTTAAAAAAAAAAAAGTCACTTGGTATTCCTGAGGCCTATGGCATGCTCAAAGTAGCTCTTTATTAATTTCCTTTATGCTATAGGCCTTCAAGTCTCTATTTTTCATTTTATGCAGATGGATTCTGCTATACATACACTTAAGGTAGGTCTCTCTAAGAACTATTTCTCCATTTAAAAAAAACAGAGGCTATTAATTCTGATAACGATACTTCAATAAAGTATTTGAAATTTCTCCATTTTATTCCTCCATATTGGATTTAATTAGACAATTATAATCTGGAAATGGATTCTTCTCTCTTTATTTTATCAGCTGTTCATATGAGAACTGTGTTATTGTCTAAGCTGCTCACCAAAGAAGGATTTGTGTTATATAAGGAACACAGTTAATTACTTGGATATCTCTTAAGATTGGGAACACCCAACTGAAAGAATGGTTTCAGCCATTACAAAAACTGTGATCTCTGGGGTTTACTATCCAGTTGCACATCCAGCTATTATCATTTTCTGTAACATGTAAATGAATCTTACATTTACAATCAGTTGAACTCAGGTATAGTTAAACCATACCCTCCAGCTGTCTCAGTTTGGCAAGTATAGTTCTGATTAATCCTCTGCCCTTTAACCTTTTCAACTGCTTTTAAAATGTCCCAACCTGTTTCCACTTTCTCTCTTTGCCTTCAGCTTATTTCAGTTGCAGCAAATGGAGTCCAAAGTGCCTAGGTAATTTGCACTAAATTAACTCCACAAGATGGAGTCTTGCCCTTCCCAGTAAGATCAGGCAAAAGCAAACTAGCCTGTTTATTCATCTTCATTAATAATTTTTGCAATCTTGACTACACTCTGATATTGCTTGAACACATTTCCCAGTTTTTGTCTATAAAATGTTGGAGGGTATGGTTAAACTCAGGTAGGACTTTATCACACAGGGGGAAATCAGGGGATTCAAAAGGCATTATCCAGGGAAAGTCGCACAATCATGGCTAAGATTATCACACACATCACAATTAGAGAGGGCTTATCCCGGGAATAACCAGGGAATAAACAGCAACAAATCATTGATGGGATTTCCCCATGACTGATTTGTTGCTGGTTATGCCCTGGTTACTCTTGTGATAAGCCCTCCCTAATAGTGACATCATGTGATAAGCTTATTATTAAACATCATCATTATTATTATTATTATTATTATTATTATTATTATTATTATTATTATCATTAACCTTAGCCAGGATCACATTACTTTCCCTGGATAATGCCTTTTGAATCCCCCAATTTCTTCCGTGTGATAACGTCCATAGACAAAGCTGCTAAAATCCTGTGTTAAGACCTTATGCTCTCTTAACAAATTAAAATAGTCTTTAATGGGTGTGTGAGGAGATGAATAGCACATTTATCCTCCATTATGTGTTAAATTATGAAGAAAGATGGAAAGAATATCTTCCCCATAGGAACAGCTGAATAGATGGTGGTGTCAGCTCAATGGAAAAAAAGAAAATATAATTCAATTTCTTTATTTGGTATTCATTCCTATACACGCCTTCTCACTTGGACTCAGAATACTGAAAGGCTTACTTCCAAAGATACATGCCTAGAAGATTTCAAGATACAAAAATCTGATAAATCAGTACCACACTGACATCCAATATTGGGTTGTGCAACTTTTCCTCCTTCCTGCAGTGGAAGCCATGCATTTTAAAAATTTGCCATTTTCTAAAGTATATCTTTTAAAGACATGTTTTCCTACTGACTAAACTGTGCTTTGGTGTATTTTTTGAATACATGTATTTTTTGCACAACTCGCCTGTGCCAATGTGAGTCACAAGCTGTGGATATGGGCAGATTTATGTACAGTATAAGGAATGATGAATGTTGAGCCACTACTGGTCTTCAGTGGTGTGAAATTGATTTATTGTTTTTTTTAAAGAGAAAATAAAAGTACTGTACCAGCCTAAAGAATTTATTTTACATCTTTTAACAGCCCACATGGCACTTTCCTTACAAGTGGAGAGAAGCAAAAACTTAAGTGTATGTGGAATCTTAATGATTAACATAGATAGCCCCAAAAGGACGGTCTCCTGCCGCCCTGGTTTGCTCCACGGGGTAGCCACAGCCTCCAGACCGCGGGATTTCCCCGTGGAGCAAAAAGAACCCTTAAAAAGCGGGTTCTTCTTGCGGCACATTTGTGATGCCGCAATGCGCCAATGGCGCACTTGTAGTGTCACAAATGCGCTGGGACATGTGGATGCTAAACATCCATTGCATCAAAATGGTAGCTCCCGTATGTACAGGGTGCTTCCATTTTGACACTCCTGTCACGTGCTAGGGGTGAGGCCAATATGGGCGGCGCGCCCTCGGCCAACCCCTAGCATGTGACAGGGGCGCACTTTAGGCCCATCTGTAGAGGGCCCATAGTTTCTCAAAATATATTGTGAACTGCCTTAGGTCCATACTGGGAGAAAGGAGGATATTAATTAAATATATAAATATAATAAAATTTGCTTGAATGGAGGGATGTGGGGCATAAAAGAAAAAGAAAGTTGTGGTGCCAAAACTGAAAGAAATTTACAAAACTGTGTTCATCATTCATACCTAGAACTGGTAAACCTGCTCAGCTTAGAGAAATTGGATTTTGTTACCAATTATGAAGACCAGAAGAAAGGAGGAGGAGGAGAAAGAAGAGGAAGAGAAAGAGAAAGATGAAGACAAGGAGGAAGAAGCTTTAATAATACACTGTACAATATTTTTCACTATGAGCAAAGTCATCTTCGTAGGTGGCTTCCAGTGTTATAGTCAGAACATAACCATTTTCTTATTAATACTTCTGGATAGAGCTCAAGTCATCCCCAACTTCCTCTAGAATTTTAATTTCTGAATAAAAATCCTATCCTGTTTGGCTGCTTTAGTGGCTTTTTAATAATATACAAGATCAGGAAATAGATTATAAAATATACACAAGTAATAACAGACTTGGCTAGTCCATAGATGGCATTTGATTTGTCATTTTATTTAAGTTTATGTTTATTGGCTTGCCTAATAAGAAATGTTATAAGAGATTTATCTTACTTGATGGGGGAACTTTAAAGAGCTTACAAAGACATTTAACATTTTCAAAGGATTCCAGGCATCTCTACTGGGAATCAAAGTAATGCAATTTTGAGCTTTTACATATAGTTCTGAAAGTTATTACATCCACAGACAGGCAGAATAATATTGTAGCCAAAGCTTAATTGACTAATAAATGTGAAAGGATTGTACACTGGTGGGCTGTGTTGATATCCCATTTACTCCTTCACTGAGTAGTCAATGGAAGTATGTGGGCTGGAAGAGAGAAGTATCTGGCATGGCTACCATGGGTAATTAAATGTGTGCACATGTTTGTGTATGTGTTTCTTTAGCCTGCTACAGATCTTCAATGAAGTGGTTGTTATGGGGAAAGTAGGTAGCACTTGTCAAAGACAATGGGAACTCTGTGAGGATCTAAATTTTCAGTTTGCCTACTACATTAAGCATACTTTCTTGGAACCAGATTTTACTGAAATGGGTTGGTTTTGCTTTTGAAGACACTTCGGGGAGGTCCAGAGGCTAGTTTTCTTTCCCAGGGAAGCACAGTACTCCACACACTCTCCAAAAATGAACAACTGTCTCGCTTTTTCAAAACTGGAAATAGTAGGTTTTAAAAAGGTTTGTAGTCAGTACAACCACCCAGTCTTGTATAGGTTTACAAATACCCATTTTATTAAAGGTTAAGGTAGTCTCTTGACATGTATGTCTAGTCATAACACACTGTAAGGGGTGGTGCTCATCTCCGTTACTAAAGCAAAGAGCCAGCGTTGTCCAAGGACTACTCTGGTGGTTATGTGTCCAGCATAACTGCACCAAACACTGTTACCTTCCCACTGAAGTGCTACTTATTTATCTACTAGCATTTACATGCTTTTGAACTGCTAGATTGGCAAAAGCTGGGACAAGTGACAGGAGTTCTCCCTCATCATGCAGCACTTGGGCCTTGGACTGTCAATCTTCCCATCTTCCAACTGTCAGAATTGGCATCTTAACCACTAAGCCGCCACATTCCATTTTATTACTTTTACCCAATGTCTGTAACAAAGTGGTCCTTATGAGCAAGTAAATATGTTTAGTGTCAGAACAGCAGAACCTGTCTGTTTTATTTGTGAAGACAAGATCATGCTATTACACATGATCAAATATTTCTTTCATCTGCTTCTTTTTGGCCTCACATCTGAGAGTAAGGATGAAAATGAAGGTGTAGATTTTGATTTCTCTTTATTTCTCATTTTCCACTTTCAAATTTGGTTTATCCCAAAGTTTTGCATCTTATTTAATTTTTTCATGAAAATATTTGCATTTTGTGTGTGTGTGTGTGTGGGGGGGGGACATTTTTACCGATATACACATTTTAATAGCATGACTGAATATATACATTATTGCAAGCATCTTTCCCAACATATGTTAAGATCCTGTGTCAGCAACTTTATGATATCGGAACTGCATTGTTGATACAATATGCAACCATGTTAGTGAAGTGTGGGGGACTTGTAGTGTGCCCAGTTACACACAGGGGCTCTGACTGTGCAATGGGACATGTGCATTAAAACATATTGCTCTTAAAGACACATCATGTATTGGTACATGCTGTACAGTAGCCATGCTGGTGGCTCTGTTTTTACAATAGTTCCAATGGATCTCTTGTGAGAATGTAAATATTTCACAGTGGTGAAATTCAACTTTATAGTAAGTATAGTATAGTATAGTATAGTAAGTCAATTTACAATGACTTATTTCCCAACAGGATGCAGTCCATAACTGATAAATGTTACTTCCCCAGTATGCAATGTTGTCTTTGTTCTTCATTAATATACACCACTTTTTTTGGGGGGGGGGGGGGGGGCTGTGAAATTCCAATAGAAAATTCCATGTTTATAACTGGAAAACTGCACAAACTCAAGGAATTGCAAAAGCTAATTGAGTTTCAGTTCAAGTATAGCCTCCCATATCCACAGATTCTTTATCCACAGACTCAACCAACTATGGTTTGAAATTTTTTAAAAAACATATAAATTCCTAAAAACAAACCTTGATTTTGCCATTTTATATAAGGGATCTCATTTTACCGTGCCATTGTATTTAATGGGACTTGAGCATCCATGGATTTTGGTATCCAGAGCAGATCCTGGAACAATCCCCAAAAGACACCAAGGGCTTGTATTGCTTTCAAAATATGAAACAAGGTAGGGTTGCATTAAAATCTGTTCTAAATGAATTCCTCCTCTATCTTTATATCAGCAGTACAGAAGTATATATGTAATATATAAAAGTATAGCAGTACGCTTTATATCACTGTATATGTGGGTTAGACAAGGTAACTGTTAGATGGATTTGTAATTGGTTGACTGGACGAACCCAAAGGGAGCTTAACAATGGCTCCTTTTCATCCTGGAGAGAAGTGACCAGTGGGGTCCCACAGGGCTCTGTCCTGGGCCCAGTGCTATTCAACATCTTTATCAGTGAGTTGGATGACAGAATTGGGGGCATACTTATCAAATTTGCAGATGACACCAAATTAGGAGGAATAGCTAATACTCCAGAGGACAGGATCAAAATTCAAAATGACCTGCATAGACTAGAAAGCTTGGCCAAAGCTAACAAAATGAAATTCAGCACAGAGAAATGTAAGGTACTGCATTTAGGACAGAAAAATGAAATACATAGATATAGGATGGGGGACACCTGGCTGAATGAGACTACATGTGAAAGGGATCTAGGAGTCCAAGTAGACCACAAATTGAACATGAATCAACAGTGTGATGCGGCAGCTAAAAAGGCCAATGCAATTTTAGGCTGCATCAATAAAAGTATAGTGTCTAGATCAAGAGAAGTAATAGTGCCACTATATTTGCTTTGGTCAGGCCCCACCTGGAATATTGTGTCCAGTTCTGGGCACCACAATTCAAAAAGGACATTGAGAAACTGGAGCGTGTCCAAAGGAGGGCAACTAAAATGGTGAAAGATCTGGAAACCATGCCCTGTGAGGAACGTCTTAGGGATCTGGGGATGTTTAGCCTGGAGAAAAGAAAATTAAGAGGTGATATGATAGCCCTGTTTAAATATTTGAAGGGTTGTCATATCGAGGAGTGAGCAAGCTTGTTTTCTGCTGCTCCAGAGATCCGAGCAATGGATGTAAGCTGCAGGAAAAGACATTCCACCTCAGCATTAGGAGGAACTTCCTGACAGTAAGGGCTGTTCGACAGTGGAACACACTCCCTCGGAGTGTAGAGGAGTCTCCTTCTTTGGAGGTCTTTAAGCAGAGGCTGGATGGCCATCTGTCGGGGATGCTTTGATTGTGATTTCCTGCATGGCAGGGGGTTGGACTGGATGGCCCTAGTGGTCTCTTCCAACTCTACAATTCTATGATTCTATAAGAATCAACATCATCAAACACATTAATCAGTTATCTGCTGATTAATTTACTATAGCCAAAGCCCTTTTCAAGTGTGTGTGTGTTTGTGTTGAAGGGAAGCTTCAAACATTCTAAATAAAACATTGACATTCCTGCAAATTCATAAAATTGAAGGATGTGTTTTCCAGAAACCACTATAACTGCCTTAATCCCATGGAAGTTAATGGGATTAAACCAATGTAAGCATTTCATGGATCACAGACAGTTTTTTCAGTTACGACTACTGGCAAATAATACATAGGTTTTTTTTTCCTTCTGTGTGTACTATAGTCAATGTGTTTCCCACTCATTCCATGTGGCTTTTCTCATGCTACCCAAGATATATTTATGGCACATTATGAAGAGATGTGGATGACCTTTCATTAGTGAGCAATGGGAATGGCTTGTGGATAATTTAAGTCTCATAATGTATAGCAGTCTTGAAATGCATTTTATAGTTTTTTTTGGGGGGGGTTGAGGAGGAAAAATGCTTGACTGGCTTTATTCCCCCCCCCCTCAATTATTTTCCACAAATACTATTTCCTTGAGTATTTCATAAATATATTTTGGGATCATCATCCTAGGAATTTTAGGAATACAAGCTTTGCACAACACGATCCACCTTTATAGGATCACAACTTTATGAAAACATATATACCTAATTGAATGCTAGCTGTTCTCCTATCCTGAAAACCTTGTTTTAACCTGTGCCTTGAATCACCATGAAGCTCATGTACAGAGAAATGTTGGGTATTAAACAAACAAACAAATCATACCTAGTCAGCATAGCAAAGGATAGGGGCTAATAGGAGTTGCAGTCTAACAACGTCTGGAGGGCCACATGTTCTCCACGTTTGTTGTGGGATCAAAATTAAAACAGATGTTAGCTAGCAGATCCTGGAGAACTACTACTAGTGGTAATAGACAGCAGTACTCTTGTTAGACAGAGAGCCATTTTTTTACAGCAGTTTGAGTGTTGGACTCTGGAGACCAGGGTTTGATTCCCTATTCAAACATGAAATCCAATGGGTGACATTGGGCAAGTCACATTGTCCCATCCTTAGGGGAAGGCAATGGCACACTTCTCTGAATAAATTTACCAAGAAAAAAACCCATGATAAGTTTGTATTAGGATGGCCATAAGTTGAAAACAACTTGAAGACATAACAACAACAACAACAACAAACTCTGTTAAGAAGGTCCAACAATCTGACCAGAGTGTAGACAGAATAAGTTATAAGAAATAAAGTTATATGTTACAAGTTATTCTTTGTTGAAATGTGGCAATGAAAAGGTTATATTTGAAATGTAATTTAATGACTGAGAATAAGGCCTGAAACAGATGGGCCAAAAGTACCATGCTGCCGCCAATATTGGGGTTCCGGAGCGCGCAGCATCCGCATGCTCTGGAAGCCTAACACATATGGACGATGCCATCTTTACATGGTGCCGTCCATACGTGGTGCATGTTCATGATGCAAGCGCAGTGCTGCGTCCACACCACTGGGTACTGTGCTTGCATCATGGACGCATCTCAGTGTGCCAATCCCCATGCGCCAAAAAGAACCTGTTTTTTCTGGGTTCTTTTTGGTCCAGAGGACTGCCGCACGGTTTGGCTGCTGCAGTGTCTCTCCAGAGGAAAACTTGCCGCCTCCAGCCTGGACTTTGAGAAAGGTATGTACCAGGCCTAAGATTGCTTTTTGGGTACAATCCATACATTTAAAATATTATTTTATAAGTTGATTTGGGGAACATTTTGAGTTGAATTTTTCAAGTCATTTTGGTCATTTTATTTATTGTTATTCTACATTTCCCTAGCCCTGCAACTTAAGATGGCTTATAAAAGTTAAAACAGATACTGCTAAAAGTTCACTTCATAAAAAAGGTTAAAATATAACTTAACTACCAATAGGTGTATACTTATCAATCCTAAGATCATTTAAAGTAATATAAAAATGATAATAAATAATGCGATGAACGACACAAAGAGCTACTTTCCAACGCTTTACTGAGTGTTTATTATCATTTTAAAACACTTCTTTATGAGTGTTTATTATCTTTTTAAAAATAAAATTACCACAAATAATAGTAACAGATAACATTTAAAAACTCCAAGCTCAGAGTCTGACTCCAAGAAAGCCATCTTGAAACCATATCAGACCATACTCTCACTGATTTGCATTATTAATAACAGGCAAGTATATAACTCACTCACTGCCCCTCCACTATGGATTAAAATTATGCTTTCAACCATACTGGTAAGCTCAGGAGACAGGTAGATGTCACATCCTAAAAGTCCCTGCTCTTGGTAGGCTCCTACATAACACTTGCTGGTGAGATCACTGGAATGGGTGTCACTATATATAGCTGATATATGGGGAAAGGTGGTCTTTCAATTTAAGGTCCTAACATTTTTGTAGGGAAAAAAAACCCTACTACATTGAATTCAAAATGAATAGACAGCCACTTCCATTCAGGCAAATCTGCTCAAAAATCCAATATCCTTTATCATAGCTTAGGAGGTGAATTTGTTTTCATATGTATACATTTTTCTGCTGCATTGCCAAAAAACAAACTCTTCAGTCTCTTAGAATGAATGGACGTTTGACACTGATGTCAGTGGAACGAGGATTGCTTTAGATGTTTTCACTCATTCAGGCCCACATCACACTTATCTGGTGCTTCACTGAACCCACTGCTTCAGACATCCTTCTTCAGCATGCTAGTTAAGAGCCTGTATCTCTACATAGACTATGAGCTTTATCGCATTGGGCTTTAGGGCTGCTCTGAGAACGGTCCAGCAGGAAACGGAACGAGTGGGGGATGGATTTTACCGCACACACCCGTCCCTCACTTGTTCTGTTCCCCCTCTCTTCCCTTCTCATTCCGTTCCAGAGGGAACGCTTTTTGAAAACTGTTCAGAACAGTTCTCAAAAATTTCCCCCTCTGGAACAGATTAAGAACGGAAGAGAGGGGGAACGGAATGAATGAGGGACGGGTGCATGCGGTAAAATCCGTCCCCCACTCGTTCCACGCTCGTCCCTGCTCCTTCCGTTCCGTGCTCAGAACGGAACAGAAGGAGCCAAATGTGATAAAGCTCATGACTGCCTTCCACAACATATAATATTAGTGGTTACATACTTTCCTATTATGGTATGGACAGTGTCGATTAATCTTCTGCTGTCCCACTTTCTGAAATATTTTTAAAATGTCCCAGTTTCTTTCTCCCCCTCCCACTTCCCCCCTTTGTCCTCAGCTTATTTCACAGTTGCTGGAAACTCCGTTCAAAGTTCAAATGTAGTTCAATTAATTCATCAACATGGAGAGGTAAGGACAGGAGAAGGCAGACTCTTGACCTTCTCAGTAGGCTTAGGGAAAAGCAAACTGCTGCAGCATCTCCTAACTTGTGCGTACTTCCTCCTTAATACCTTTGCCATCTTCACCATACTCTGATGTTGCTTGGCCACATATGTCCTAGGTTCCACCTCTGGAGCGTTGGATGGTTATGGGTGAACATCCTTTCAGGGAAGCTTGGCTGCCATTGCTGATTTCACAGAGCGAGTTTTGATAAATTTTAGTAAAATGGGAATACACTTTGTACCTGGAAAACATTTCCATAAAATTTATTTATTTATCTGAAACACATACAGAACTAAGCAAATATGTGTCCATGAGTGTGACGGTGAGTCTCACTCATACAACTGCTTCTCTTGGATGGCAGCACAATGGGTCTTTCTATCCCACTGCTGCCACCAATTATGTGATGAAGATACTTGAACTTGGGACTCTCTTTGTGTCTCCTGCACTATAACTCTCTCTTGATGCCAGACCGCTAAGCTACAGATTCTTCCCTAGCTTTGTGCTGTTCCTCGTTTGATTCTTCCCTAGCTTGGCATCAACTATTCTCTGACAGCCACACACCCACTATCCAGTGTGCCCCAAACCCAAAAGATTTTTCTCAATGTTGGTAGCAATTTTATTTTATTTTATTTTGGAAATCACTCCAGACAGCTGCTTGTTGAAGCAAAGTAATAGATTTATTTACAAGTCAGGCTGAATACAGTATCTCTTTTTGTGGATGGTGTTTTTGTGGATATGGTGTTTAAATACTTTATTTATTACACAGTTTGACAGTTCCTTTAGCTTGTCTTCGTAATTGTTTCCTTATAACTTTATATCTTTTCTGGTAAACTGTGACTTCCCTAGTCACCCTAATTAAACTCACACACTTGAACTCTTAGTTCCAACCGCCACTCAAGCCCTTATAGCAATTTCCACAGCCTTTCTGGATGTAATCCCTCAGGATTTTTCTGGACACCATTTACCAAGGATTCTCCTAATCTTTAACCTGGGTACTCAAAACCCTTATCCAATAAAAACCCTCAGGATTTTAACAATAACAACCCTAACAATTCTAATTAGGCTTGCACCATGGATGGAAAGAATGTTTTAAAAAACTATATTCACAAATTGGTTGAAAAACATGTTTTTCAAGTATTGAGAAACTTCAGTGAGAAATATTTTTTCAATTCGGACTTATTCTGATCAAGAAGAAACTTAGTAAAGAATTAAATGTATAAGCTTAGCCCTACAGCATTTCACAGGTAAAAAAATTAAAAATAAACCCGAGACCATAATCCCCCTCCTACCTCTCAAGGCACAGTGACTGGCCTAAAAGCAGGTACCTGTGCTGTTTCTGTTGTGGGCCTGCAGCCTCTATGATCACTTTTGCAAGGTTGGGTTATTGATCCTCCAGCACACAATTGCCCAGCATAAGGAGAGGCATGGGGATGTGCTGGTGTGGCAGCAGAGCTTGGGTGGTTCCTCCTGAGACAATGGTGAGGTTCTAGGCTGGATAGAGGAAATGGCAGTGGGATAACAAATACAAAGAGGAAGAGGTAACTCAGTCCTCCACCTGGCCTAGCAAAGCCTTCACTGACCAAGCCAAGTGGTGGAGGCAGCCCCTTGCAGAGTGGAAGTAGCAGTGGTGGTGAAGTTGATGAAGAGGACAGCAACCCAGTCTTTATCACATCTTCCCCACCTTCCTCCTTATCTTCACATCTCCTTCCTCGGCCCTCCTCATCTTCACCCACCCCAGCTGAATGTCAACTGACCATGCCAAAAAAGCCATGCCAAACTTTCACCCACCATGGTAAGCTGGGTCTGTGGGACATTTTTAAAGGAACTGAAAAAGCCGAAATGACTGTTCATTGGGCATGGCTTCCCTACTTGGTGGGGGCAATTGTAAGAGATAATGCATATATCAGGGCAAAGAGCTAAATATATTTGTTCTATAATATAGCAGAGGTGAACTTTAGCCAGTTATACAAACTAGACTTTGTTTTTTGAAATCCCTCTCACTTTCCATAGAACTTTTGCTTTGTTTAGTCTGTACTACAGCATTCTTTGTGTAGCACTAAGGCAGTAATGATGAGGTGGTGATGGGTTTGCCCTACCTCATTCCAGGCATTCAGGGACAGTGGCTGCAGCCAATCTGTTGATAATGTGCTCCAGTATCAAGAGCCTCCTTTTTCAAAGGGCCCTATTAATAACAATCGAGAGTCTTGCTTTGCTCGCTCACTACAATAGGAAGGCTGGAATATTTCAAGGCATCACAAGATGCCAGTCCTTGTTCACTCCATATATGGTGCTTTCAGATCACCCCAGCTGTTTCAAGGAGAAAGGCTTGCACATCTGTGTGTGTGGCCTTTCCTGTATAAATCAAACCAGGAACAGCACAAAGCCTGCCATGAGCAGTAAGACTGGACCCTACAAATCAAAGCACAGAAGCTAAACTGCTGTCTTAAGCAGTATCTGTTATTTCCAATAGGACTGAATACACACAGAGACAGAGACATGTGTGAAGTCATTTGGGGTTACTATGTATCAAGGTGTTTTTTTCTTCTTCAGATAACTACTTTTATCATAGCATTGATTATTTTATCATATTTTGTGATTTTAGTTTGTGTCGTACACAGGAGTAAGACTTTTTATGACACTTTCCAGAAAACCTAAGCACTAGCTGTATTGGCTGAGCTCCTGGAACTTATTAATCCAAACCATACAGTGGGCACAAAACCCCTGGTTGCATAACATTTGGGGAGAATTTGCCCAAATGCCAGCTTGTGGATCTTTCAAATAAATAGTATGCAATAAAGAACCAGGCCAGGAATAACAGATCCTTTGCAGGCATGGCTGAACCATGGTAAGAGTTAAACACATCATCCAAAATCTGCAAAACAGTGATAACTTTATTGCTGCTTCCAGCATGTATAATGTACACTTTAGTTGGTCCCATAAAGGTATCCCTGCTTTGTGGATTTTTCATGATACTGTATTTTGCTATATGGCCACATGGCTCCTCCGGATATGTTTTAAAACTTAACTATGTGTTCACCTTCATTTTGGTTAAATTTCAGCTCCACAATCACTGTGGTTCAGTTTCCTCAACTTAAACTAAGTCAAGGGGAATTTCCTTCTCACTGCTTAATCCAGCCTGATGGCGCAGTGGTTAAATGCCTGCAGCCACTCACTCGCAATGTTATGAATTCAATACCAACCAGGGGCTCCAGGTCAACTCAGCCTGGCATCCTTCCATAGGTTGCTAAAATGAGTACCCAGCTTGTTGGGGGCAATTAGCTTACACTTTGCAAACCGCTTAGTACATGGGAAAGCAGTATAGAAATGTACCTAGTATTGTATGGGGAGGTGTGTGTGTGTGTGTGTGTGTGTGTGTATACCGCATCTATCCTGGCAGGGATTTGGCACACAATAATCTCCAATGTTGAACAGGTTTTGGATAACAGTTTCTTCTTGATCAGGACAGGCAAAAGGCAGCCTAAACATCTATCATATATACTTGGCTATAAGTCAAGAAATTTGTGCTCTAAATTGACCCAAAAACCTCTGGGTCAACTTATACAAGGACAGCCAGGCTGAGGAGGAGCAGGAAGGGCCCCTCAAGTCTCTTTTCCAGCATGGTGGTCTCCTGTGGGGACAGCTGGGCTGAGGAGGAGGGTGAAGGGTGGGCACTCGCCCCCAAGTCTCTTTTCCAGCCAGCTGTCTTCCTAAGTTTTACCCTTGACTTATCCATGGGTCATGTCAGAATCCATAATTTTGGCCCCAAAACATGAGGTTGACTTATATTCGAGTATATACGCTGTATGATCCTTGAGATTGCCAAGTGTGATCCAAGATGTCACTGGAAGTACACCAAAGACCCCATACTCCAAGGTTTTTTTTTTAATTCAGTCTGATTTTCAGGTTATTTTTGCCTGAAAATGAGCCCAAAGCTCTTCATCCCACCTACCCACAAATGTGATGATTTGCTTCTCTCAACTCTACAGAGGTTGACAACACCATCCTGGGATTTGTAGGATTCTATAGGATGGAGCTATAGCACTTAAAGTGGTGTCTAACTTCATTATTTCTACAGTGTTGATGCAAAAAGAAGACTAGGAATGGGAAGGGCAGCTATGAAAGAACCAGAAAAGACCCTGAAGAGTAAAGATATACAACTGAGCACTAAAGTCAGAATCATTCAGCATCATTATATTCCCCATCACCATCTACAGATGTGAGAGCTGAACAGTAAAGGAAGCAGAGAGAAAGAAAATCACTCATTTGAGATGTGGTGCTGAAGAAGAGTACTTAGGATACTGTGGACAGCCAAGAAGACAACAAAAGGGTCATTGAACTGATGAGACCAGAGCTCTTCTTGGAAGTCAGGATGATCAAGCTGAGGCTATAATGCTTTGGCCATATAATGAGAAGGCATGGATCACTAGAAAAAACAATAATGCTAAGAAAGGTAAGAGGATAGAAAAATGAGGGGAAAACCACAGACCAGATGGATGGACTCAATCAGGGAGGTTATGGGCATGGGCTTGTTGTACCTTGGCAGAGCAGTGGAAAATAGGAATACTTGGAGATGTCTCATCCACAGGGTTGCTATGAGTCAGAATCAACTCGAGGGCAGCTAAGAACAACATAGATGCACCCTTGTCTCAGTTCCTCCTTTACTCCTGGGAGGTCCTCACTGATAACAACATGGATGGACTTGTGGGATGACATATGATTAGTCAAGACAGTCCCTGCCAAATTGGAACATTTGGAGGGTATGGATACATGGAGCAGCTAACCCCCTTTAAAGAACCAATGGGGGCAGGGGTCACTGTTGAGGAAGGAAATAAAAATGCTCCCCTTGAATCACTGCCCTACCCCACTTCAATCAGGCTTCAAAAAGCCTTAGTTTTGTATTTGAAAATTGGGTTCAGGAATTTACTTGGGAATTACAGGGCCCCAGTGGAATAGCTATGGGATTTGCTCCTTCCCCTGCTGGCAAGTAGCTCTGATATGCTTGTATAGAGCCAATTTGGCCCTTGAGCCCAAACCACGTGGTTTTATACTAACAAAATGATTTTTCAAAAGTACATTTTGTTTAACTTTTGCCATTCCGAATGCTGAGATATAACTTGAACCAAGAGTGTATCCTGCCCCCATTTATGCATTATTATCTCCTGATCTGATTACTTTCCAGACATGTTTAGATCTATCTGTTATGAATTCCACGTGCCTTGTAGATTTCCATATATACAAGACTTCTCCCTACAGAATAATTACGTGGCTACAGAGACACACAGGAAAGATTTACACCCCGTGATATTTATGTCTCCATATGTTCTGGACAGACTACTAAATCATTGCCAAAAAGGAAAAAAAACATAGTGTAACTTAAAGAGAAGACATAGATTTGCATAATATTCGCATCAGCAGCTTTTATAGAAAGATGCAAATAAGTAGAAATTACGTTACAAATAATTGGGAAATCATGATTAGAAATAATTAGAAAATGATGACAAGTAACAATTATATTTTAAATAGAAATGAAATGCATTTGACTATATTGAGGAACAGAAGTGCAAAAAACAAATTTGACAGCATTTTCCTAACTTCCTCTTAATTGTATTTCACTTCAAGGAGTGTGCATGGACATTTTCTCTATTTTTATTGCATTTCCCCCAATATGCACATTTATTTATACATTTATATTTAATTTACCCATTTCCTCTATTGATTAAAGTGTGTGTGCAAATGTTATAGTTCCAAATGTATATGGGGTTTTTTTTACACATTTTATTTCTCAGAAATGACTTGTAATCCCTCAAATGTTCTCATGACAAAATTCTCAGAGAAGTAGCCATTTTCAGTCTCTTGCAGCATAAAATTGAGGTTGGGGTTGGGGAAGAATGTAGCAGCACCTTTAAGACTAACTGGTTTTTTATTTAGCATGAGCTTTCATGAATGAAAACCCACTTCTTCAGATGCAGTACAGAGTGATATCCAGGCCTCAGATATATGGCATATTTACATGGTTGTGGGACTGGGATTGAATGTAATAGGATCCAGAAAGATGCAAATCATGATCCTTGCCCTCACTTTTCAAAGATGCAAATCATGATCCTTCGCCTCCATTTTCAAAGGCCATGAAAGGTGATACAGGTATTTTAGATCTTTAGAGTGGTCAAAAAAGGTCTGGATAGAGGATACCAGGCTGCCCTAAATGTGAATAAGACATTCTAACATCGCAATACTCCAGTACTGCCAAATGTACAGAATATTACATGTAGGTAAGTGGAACAAGTGACGTCAGAGCTCAAGGCTTGACTGTCTGAATAGCAGAAGGATATAACAAATCTGTCTCCTTCCAGATTCTTTTTGAGCTTAGGTGCAATCTTCAGCTGTGGCTCAATTTTGCCAGTGACAATATATGATTGAAAAGCTCTTGCATTGTGACTATTCACAAGTAGCTTGGACTTTAATGGACAATTGAGACCCATTACTTTTACAGAAGACAAGCTTCTGAAGTCCTAAATCTAATTAATAGCTCCAGCTGCAGTAGATTCCTAAGTCAAACAGAGGATTTAACACACACACACACACACCCTGGAGTCTAACAGTCACTTTGTAGACACTTAATAACTTAGGGGCCCTTTTACACTTCCCAATTATAATGCTATGATTCCACTTTAATTGCCATGGTTCTATGCAATCCTGGGATTTGCAGTTTGGGGTAGGGTATTTAGCATTTTGAGCCAGAAAGCTCTAGTACCTAAAACACAGATTCCATGATTCCATAGGATAGGATTGAACCATGGCAGTTAAAGTGGAATCATAATGCTATCTATGGTGTGAAAAGAGCCCTAAGTGTGTGTGGAAGAAACAAGAATATCTGGAAGGAATTACACAATTCAAGGAGGGTGATGGCCTTATTTACTCATGAGAAATTCAGTTTCATTTTATACAGAACTTACTGGCATGAAACCTTTAAGAAAAACCTCATATTTGCTGCATTACAAAAGGGCAATTGATGGACATCCAGATGTGGCACAATGGCAGCTCCCTGGCTATGCTGGTGGAGGGATTATGGGAGTCCAAGTCCAACATCTGGAGCTACAAACTTCCACACAACAAATGTGACTGTAGTTGATAAGAAACAATGGAGATTTTAACATACCTGTGACTGAATACTGTATTTACCCTACTCCCATAAAAAGATAAATTACCCTGCCAAATGCCCTAGCAAACTCAAGCCATGATTATTCTTCCCGTATGTTGGAAAAAGGATGAAGTTGACAGATACTAGCTTATGACAGTCCTGAAGTGTGATTTTCTATGAATTATGAATATTGGAAATAGGTTTGTAAGAGATATTTTCAACAGAGGGAGTCAAACAGGCACTACAAGTCCCAAAATTTCTGACAATGGGCCATCTGACTGGCACTTATGTGACTTTTAATCGAAAACATATGGAGGATACATGTTGCTTAACTCTGCTTTACAACATCCTGGCTTTGTATACTAATGTCTGTGCATAACATCATCTAATATTGCAAAAACATCCCTCTGTAAAAATGTATTTGGCACTAGGAGAGCCACAGGGAGTCTCCCACTATGGCTTACCTTTTTATAAGAGAAATGCAGGTTTGCTGGAATGGAATGCTGCAGCATTAGTAGTACATTTTTGTTATCAAAAAACCTGTTACATGGAAATCTCTTGGGTTTTTGTCTCTAGTAAGTGAGAAAGCAACATTCTCACCACAAGAAAAAAACAGAACAAAACACAAAAGACACAGGAAAGGGTTCATCTTCCTCCACTAACATTTAATACTGAGATTAGCTCTGCAGACCCACTGCTCTTCTTTAGGGTAGACATCACGGATCTTAGAGGAAGCCACATATGGTTTGAACCTCTGGGTTCTGAAACACTTAAAATACTCTAGGGGGTGAAAAGACTGCATTGTACAACTTCTTTGAAAAAAATGGTTAACATGTCTGTGGCTATTTGGGATTTTTCACATGCATGCATGCTCATCCATTGCGTGACTATTATTTGCTATTTGATGTTTGCTGCCTATTTTATTGAACCCTTTCCTGTATTTTGTATTATTTATATGTATTATGCTATTATTTCTTATATTGTACGCCATGGGAAGGTTTACTCTTATCTATTTTATTGTTTGTATGTACAGCCCTGTGCAAATCTACAGCTCTATATGAATAAAGCATAATGATAATAATAACCCCTGTGGGTGCATACATTCACACACACAAGCACACACATGCACACATGCATGTACACACATATGCAAAAATCTCAAACCTTAGATTGCAGCAAAATCAGTCCAATGACCCCCCCCCCCCAAAAAAAACCTCTCGAGCCTTAAAGACAGTATTTGATACAACCTTGTCCTATGTGCAGAATCTTGTATCTTGTTAATTCATTACACCAAAATCAGGGCAGTGTCTATCACTCCAGCCCAGTGGTTTGCATCATGGTTCTTCCAGGTATTTTGAACTTTAACACCCACCAGCCTTTTCGAGAATGGGCAATGATCAGGGATTCTGGGAGATGATATCAATAATAGCTGGAGGGCTTCCCCTCTTGGAGAAAGATGGTTTCCACTACTACTCCCATCATCTCTGGCCACTACCATGTTGGCAAAGGCTGACACAATTTGTAATTTACAACATTTGGAAGGTAATTTACAACATTTGGAATGTGCTGTCCTTTCTTGAGTCTCTTTACTAGGAGTGCAAATGGTGTAGGCCTCTATCTGCTACCCTGTATCTCCTATTTTTTCTTATAACTGGCTATGGCAGCTAGGACTACTGAGAGCTGCACATCTAGATGGCCATACAACCCATACCCTTGCTTTATGCCCAAAGAAACTGAGATCTAATTCAGATCAGAAAAGAGTATTTAAAGAGGCTGATACAACATTTTGATGCTTTTAATTCTTTACTGTTCCTTCCACCTTCTTCCCAGGTTGTAGTGGGAAATAATTAATCGACACCAGCTCTATGGCTGCAGTAGATGGTGTGTCAGTTTTGCAGAGTGTCAGGAGAGGGCCTAAACACCCCAAACACACCAAATAGTGTCTGATCCTGGAAACTAAGCAGGTCAGTTCTGGTTAGCAGGTGGATGGTAGACTGCCAACAAATATCAAATGATGTAGGGTACATTTCAGAGGAAGTTATGTCAAATCCACCTGTGATTATTCCTTGACTAAGAAAATCCTCTGAAATTCATGGCATCACCATAAGAGGACAGGTAACTTCAAGGCATGCAAGCACACACACATGCATGCACACATGTGTGTGCTGTAGGCCTGCAGATGAAATTGCTGATGGCTTTGACATGGAATTGGGCATTTACTGTTTGCTGGTATAGGAAACTTATTTTCTGCCCAGAAAACACTGGCTTTCTTTTCTTTTTTTCTTTTCAAAAAAGATTCCAATACAGAAATGTGACTTTCTATGCAGGAAACTTATTTTCAGCTCAGAAAATGTAGTATCTGGTACACAGAAAACCCACATACATTTTTCATGCTGAGGAAGCCCCAAAGATTTTTGTCCAGCTAGGGTTATCCTGTTCTGGATTTCTTGACATTTTCAAATATTTTTTCCATATTCTTCAAATCAAATTTGAGTTTTAAAGGAGATGTTCAAGATTGTCCCCAAAACAGATCAGCACCTTGGATAGTCTGAGTAAAATTTTGACCCAAACCCAAAGTGGACTCATTGCCCCACTGACTTGGGAGCTATCAGCAACTCCTAGCTTGTGGACATTTATCTCTCTCTTTCTCTCTCTCTCCCCTCTTGAGTTCCAGCACATCATATTGTGCTGGGTGGACCTCCCAAAGGGCATAGAATGGCAGCCTTTATGAACTAGGGAAACCCTGGGCACTTCCTACCAAGTGGGTGGTCTCTCTGATGTATTAATTTCAGTAACAGAGAAACAATTAAGCTGAAAGAAAATCCAGGCCTGGAAAAAAAATCCCACTAACCTCTACCAAAGCCCCATAAAGCTCTTTAACAAGTAGGATTTTCTGTCTGTAAATATTCTCCATGGATATGGCTGCCTGATAAAACACATCAACAGACTTACGGCATAACAGCCACCAATTCAGAACGTTAAGTGTCTTATTTTTCTTGCAAGCATAAAGCCTTTGCTAGTGGAAGTTTAGTGCCCCCCCCCCTTGCTCATATTTATGGGCATCAATTTTAGCTCAAATCTGTTTTGTTTGATGTAAACCACCACAAACAAACAGAAGAATTTTATAAAAAGGAATTGCACTATTGGAAATGTAGGACTATATCACTCTGGTAACAATAAAAATTGGATTTTCCGTAAACAAACAGAGACAGCTCTAGACAAAATGTGTACAATGCAAGTGATCTTACTACAATCCATGAATAGTTGTGTTGCCATCATTGTTGCTGTGTGCCTTCAAGTCATTTCCTGCTTATGGTAACTGTAAGGTAAATTCATCACAAGCCTGGCAAGATTTGTTCTGAGAGGGTTTGGCATCGTCTTCTTCTAAGGCTGAGTATGGCTTGCTTAAGTCAAGGGTTTCCACGACCAAACAGCAATTCACATTTGGGTCTACTCATACCACTATACCACACTGGCTCTTTGTCCATCAGTACTACTGAATAAGGCAATATTTTCACCCACTGAACAGCACTAGTTGATGCTGGTTCCTTCAGAGAATCAATACAGGTTGAGTCTCCTTTATCCAGAACTCTGAAATCTGAAATACTCCAAAACACACAACTTTTTTATAAGTAATTGAGACAGTGAAATCTTTGCTTTCTGATGGTTCCGTATAGACAAACTTAGTTTTATGCACAAAATTATTTAAAATACTTTATAAAATTGCCTTGGAATATAATTGTATGCTGTGTTTAAATTTGGATCCCATCTCCAAGGTATCTTATGTACACATATGCAAATGCAGGTATTCCAAAAGCCAAAAACAAAGCAAAACAATAACAACAAAAACCAAAACGCAAACACTTCTGGTTCCAAGCATTTCAGATAAGGGATATCCAGCCTGTATTATTTTTTTCTTTATATTCCCTAACAGGGTTTCTCAAGACACTTTGTTGCCCATGGCAAAGGAGAAGCTTGCGTTTCCTCCCCTTTGATGCACAAAATCTAAAAGTAACAATTAAATCATGCTATAACACCAGTAATGGGACAGCATCATCTATCACACCAGAATGCACTAGACCTTGTGGATACAAAAAGTTACAAGGCACACAACTGCTGTCTGGGGTGGCTGTGTTCCTTGCTTAATAGCAGAGCTGTCTCTGCCCCATAGAGCTTCCTTCATTGTGTGTGTTTAATATTTCAGAAACCTAAAGCTGGAGGAAGGGGATTTCTTTAATTTGGAAGCAGAGCATGTGGTATTGAATTTCTGTCACTTGTTTTAAGGGTCGAGCCTGATATAAATGACTAAAGGAGCTCTAAATCTCACCACAGGGAGAGGCTACAGTTCCTTAAAGTACATGTAATTGTAGCTGCACAGGAACATTTATTAGCACAACTCTGTAACCCCTAAAGCTTGTCTCTAAGTAGCAGTCCAGAAATTCCAACCAGAAAACCATCATTTCAAGGTTATTTTTTTTAGAGGTGTGTGGGGCTGGGACTCAGGATCTGCTCTCACATTAATGATGACCTTCACCACCCCTGTAATCCTATGCAAAATTGAATGGCAGTTCATCAAGGTACTTCAGTTTTCCCCACACTATGAGCTCACCCATCAGACACACAGCTTCTCACTAACCCAATCCAGATGTCAAACAGGCTCTGTTTCTTGATTAGCTGATAAGTGTCATCTGGGACAAATGTTTTGGCCATGATCCCAAAATTCAACCACTGAATTAACTTTCTAAATAAAACTCAAAGGCAATTTGAAGCAGGTAAATTAGCTGATATATTTACAGTGATGACAAATAGCCACTATGGGAGGCAAGCAGTCAAATGGCGGAGGTGGTAGATGTCTAGTTCAGTAAAAGATCATTCATCACATTGGGTTCACTATGAAATCCACCTGCACTTATGGGAGGTAAGAAAGTTTTCTGATATTCCCAGCTCTCTAGTCTAAAGCAGATACAAATTGGGACGTTGAAATTGCCAATACTCTTGTTATTTCTATGCTGCCGTCAATCCACATAGTGCCTTACTGTTGTAAGGGTGGGAAATGCACAGCTTTCTAGATGATACTGCAGTGTGATGCTGCAGCAAAGAAGGCAATAATATTTTTAGCCTGCATTAATAAACCTATAGTTTCCAAAACAAGGGAAACAATAGCCCCACTATATGTGCTAGTCAGCAGATATGAGATGTGGGACAAAATGTTTTCCCCCTCCCTCCAATGAATTTACAGATACACAGATTTTGTGCTTAATTGAATTTTTGAAACTTAGAAGGAGTTGCCACAGATATATGCTATTTATTAGACAGCTCCCAGGTTTTTAGGTACCACTTCCTTTGAAATTCACTCCCTAGATTTGCCACTTTTGATATTAGCATCTCTTGGACTTTAAAGTCTGTAGATGCTGTCAGAAGGCAGGCAGCTCACTGTGAATTGTTGAGCATGTGTAACTGGTACAGAAATAGAATATCTGACAATTGTCTTTGAAGAAGAGGTGCCAGAACAAAAATGGGTCAGGACTATATGAATAAATATTGCTTGCTGCAGAAATGAGATTAAAACTCTCTCAAATAATTTAGGCATAAGAAATTTAGGTAACAGAAACTGTACTTTGGGAAATCACAAAGAAAGCCTTTCTGTAGTCCATCATCTGATCATCCTCTTTTCTATCCTACAGGATAGTTGCTGTTGGACTACAATTCCCATTGGTTCCCCACCCCTATTACTATGGACAGGGAGCTGTAGTCCATTATAATTTAGAACCATGATTGGGGAAAGTTGTCAGAGATAAATTAGGAAATCTCCTTGGCAAAAACCAGTGCAGTGTTGGAGGTAGCAATCTTAATATGCCTACACTCAGTAGTAGCCAGTTTGCATGTCTCCCTAAGAGTTTAGGCATAGCATATATTTACACCATTTCTGGTTTGTTGGCCTTCCTCCCTCTTCCTGTATCAGTAACCTCCCTCCTCCTGTATCAGTAAACCTGAGTTTGTTCTGCCTCCATTTTTCACTCTGAGGTTTTTTTCTCTTTCCACCATGTTTGAAGAACACATGTTTGAAGAGCTTCAGAGATTCTCAGGAAAATGTCTTTTGACAAATTTTAACTCAGCTCTTATACCTTCACTAATAGATTACTGATGGGTGCTGGTTATGAGGAGCACACAGCTCCCTTGATGCAACAGCTCCACTGACTGCTGGTCCACTTCCGGGCACAATTCAAAGTGCTGGTTATGATTTTCAAGCCCTACATAGCTGAGGTCCAAATTACTTGAAAGGCCATATTCTCCCTTACTAACCAGCCTGTGCTCCAAGATCTGCTAGGATGGTCTTTCCCACTGTCCCATCTCTCTTGGAGGTTCATCTGGTGGGAACACAGAAGAAGGCCTTCTCAAAGGCTGCCCCCAGGTCCTGGAACTGCTTTCCCAGGGATGTTAGACTGGCACCCCCTACTTTCTTTTTTCAGATAAGCAAAGACTCTTCTATTCTAACAGGCATTTGGAGAGTGATGATATATGCCCCATCTTACACAGCGCACTGGATATTGCTAATTATTGTGTTGGTGTGTCTCTTATGTTTTAATGATGCATGTTTTAAATGGGTTTGCTTTTTTTCTGATTGTTTAATTGCATTTTAATTTTTGGATTACTGATAATGATTTTTTAAAAATTGTTTCATGACACTTTGAGTCCCGATCTAGGGGAATAGGTGGGATAGGAAATAATAATAATAATAATAATAATAATAATAATAATAATAATAATTCATTTAATCAGTTCAGTATCAAAGGGTTCTGCCAAGAAATGCTGATTATCCGAGTATCTAAGGGATTCTACCAAGAAAAGGCAAACACAATTGCTCTCTTCTAGCCACAAGTGTCTCAAGCCTTGAGTCATATGTGTAAAGCTACTTGTGTTCCATATTTGAGAAGTTTTGCTGTCATGTATGTGTGTGTCTATTTGAAGAAAGAGGAACTAAGTACACATTACTCACTTAAAAAGAGGCAATAGGAAAACCAGTGAGGAGAGAGCAAGACAATAACTCATGGTCTGGATTAATGGCTACAGTTCCTGTCCTCCACAGGAGTCTTAATATATACTAAATTAAATACCTCATTTGTCCATCAGTGTAAATACCTTCCAGATAAGTGAAAGCCTTTTGGGGTAAATGGCTTGAAACTGAGCCTTTTGGCCTAATTTAAAGCTTGCTGCTGAGATAGGCCTGCAGTGACAATAAACACAAGTCTTCTTTGTATACACTCCAGCAGTGGGAATGCCACATCTGGGATTCATCTGGCATCTGAGGTTTGTATCTGGAGGTAACAGTGGGCCCTCCCCAGGACTCCATAGCTTAGTCTTCATTTATGTTGTTAAGTGTCAACATCTGTCTTGTTTTTTTATCATTTTAAAGAATTCTCCACAGAAGAATTCAATTATTTCTCTACAAATGAACCTTGACAACTCATTTTTAAAATATAAATTAAAAAAGAAATATGGTTGGTGCATTTGTTTGCATGCGAGGAACAAAATAGTTTCATTTTTGAATATAGGCAGCCCTCTCTAGCCACAGATTTTGCATTCATTAATTCAGCCATTCATGGATTGAGCAAATCTTGATTTTGTAATTTTATATAAGGGGCACAATTTACTATACCACTCTATATAATGGGATTTAAGCATCCATGGATGTTGGTATCCATGGGGTTTCCTGCAACCAAACCCTAGCAGATACCAAGGGCCCACTGTATAGTTAGGGGATTTCTACAGAACAGAGTTGGCTCAATTATTACACAAAAGAATGGTTGCTTAAGCAGAAGATGATAGCAGCTGTGTGCAGAGTAGCAACAGAACCCTCCCTGGTAATCTTTCCTCTATCTCCAGCCATTTCTGTCTGCTGCAGAACTCTGCTATATATGCTGTGCAGCTTTCACAACCTATGGGCCCCGGTCATGCAGCGGGCAGTGGAGATGGAGCTCTAGCTAGTCCAAATGTTTCTGTGACTTCAGTTTCCAAAGTAGAGTGGATTGCCTGATGATGTCACGGGGCTACAGTTGCTCTAGTTGCCCTGCTTGCCTAATATAGTTGCGGCTTTGACTTTTGCAGATTTGATTATTTACAGAATTCATTAATATGTTCTCTCTAGGAATCTCCAGCTTGACTCTATAGCCAACATTCACCAGACATTGCACTCGAGGACTAAGAGGTTCCTAGAGAGGTGTTTTTTCGGGTTAAATAAACAGTGTTTTCTTATTTGTAATTTTGCCACTTTCATGGGGGTCCTGTGCTCCTAACCACAGCAAATGTGGAGGTCCATTGTATTTGTTTTTGCAAACATTTCATCCCATCTACTGTTTATTTAGTTATGCTAGCTACCTGCCTAGTGTAGTGTAGTGGTTTGAGTGTTGGACTATGGCTCTGGAGATCACACTGTTTCATCCTCAGAGCAAGGCAAAGGCAACCAACATTGAGCAAATCTTGCTGCCACAAGTTTGAAATGACTTGAAGAGAAACAACAGCAACAGCTCCATAGGTATTATATTCAAGCCACCCAAACTGAGTATGCCCGAATTCCTAAGCCAGCTCACTGCCTTCCAGTGTGGCCAAGGATTCTGTTCCATTGACCATGCTGAAATAAGGCTCTGTTGCGAGTCCTGGCAGCTTCTTATAAGGAATGTTGCCCTTGTGTTCTTAGGTAGCTAAATTTCTTGGGCTGGTCCAGGTTTTCAGAACACCTTAAGTATCCTTGGACGCACATCAGAGGGTCTTCATTGAGAAGGTAGGAACAGTTGGAAAGTTTCCTTGAAAGAAGACTTTCCTATGAGGTACTGATCTTCCCTTTCATTGTGTTCCAGCATGTGCTAGAGTGCGGTCATGTGGAATGATGCTCACAGCCTGGATGCACATCCCCTCCTGTGGAGTGTTGGATTTATGTTAGAGATAGACATAGAACAAGCTTAAAACATATTCAGACAGCCAGTATAGTGTATAGGTTTGAGTATTGGGCTATTGATTCTGGAGACAAGGGTTCAAATCCCGCCTCAGACATAGAAGCTCACTGGGTCACCTTGGGATACTGGGTCACACTCACTGGGTCACACTCTCATAGCCTCAGAGGATGGCAATGGCAAACCCCTTCTAAAGAAACATGACAAGAAAATTCCATGATAGGTTTACCTTATGGTCTCCATAAATCAGAAATGACTAGGAGGCACATAACAAGAAAACAAATTTGCAATTTTTTATCTTTGTTGACGATAGATGTTTTCACCTTTTGACCTAGGAGAGACCTTGGTAAGTAGGGATAATGCAACACATCTCAACACCCTATTAAAAACAGAACTGTCACAGATAGATTTCTTTACTACTACCTTATAGTAAAATAGCCAGCACTAGTTTTGCCAGCAGCAGAAACAGTAATCAATCAATCAACCAACCAATCAATATCGCATCTGTTGGAAAAATTCACTGCATTTTGTGCAGTGATATTCTGTGTGTCCATATGTGTATGTATGTGCTTTCAAGTTGCCTGTTGACTTTGGTGACCTCATAATGACTTCCGTGGGTTTTTTTTAAGGCAAAGCATACTCAAGAGGTGGTTTGCCGTTGCCTTTCTCTGAAATATAGCCCACAGCACCTGGTATTCCTTGATGATCTCCCACCCAAGTACTAAACAGGGCTGACACTGATTATGTCCAAAAGCAGATGAGATCTAGTGCCTTCAGGTTATTTAGGTTTCTGCAATGACACTGTACTTTGGGGGTGTGAATAAACCCTTTAAGATCTTAAATATTGTTAGTATTATTGGCAAAAGATGCCACCAAATGCAAACAAGCAAACAAACAAACCTTTCCACCCTTCAAGAAAAGCATCAAACCACCTGCAATTTCACCCAGAGAGGAGAAAACTTTTGACTTTCTTAATGCACATGTGTGTGTGTGTGTGTGTGTGTGTGTGTGTGTGTGTGAGGGGAAGAATTTACTTCTCTAGCACATAAGACTTGTTGAAGTTTGCCATTGCCTTTCTCCTAGGCTGAGAGAGTATGATTTGCCCAAAGACATCTAGAAGGTTTCCATGGTTGTGTGCAGGATTCGAACTCTGGTCTCCTAGAGTCCTAGTCCAACACTCAAACTACTATACCACACAAACCTACATGTTTGTGAAGGCTGTATCGCTGTTGCATCATCTGTCTTTTGAGAAACTAAGGCGGGTTACAGACTGCCCATTTGGGGCGGCCTGCACCCACCCCTTTCCCAGCTGTATCAGGGCCTCAGCTGCCAGACCGGCAGCCTCCGAGGCCCTGATCCGCTGCTGTGCAAAAGGCCGCTTCCCCTCCATGTAAAGGCTACGCCCAGCAATGCAAACCCCAGAAGGAGTTCCGTTTTGGAGTTCCTTCTTACGCCACGGAAAGGGCGCTCTAGGCACCCTCGTGTGGCGCAAAGACGTCATGTCCGTGCGGCCTCATTTGGAGGCAGTGCGGTCGTGATGTTGTAATGGCGGCGGCCGTGTGGAACAGCTGCCGCCATTTTGTACAGACTCAGTCCGTGCTAGGGTTAGGGGCGTCTGGAAGAGACGCCCCTTTCTAACCCTAGCACGGACTGAGTCCATCCTAGGGTGCCCGTCTCCTCTCTCAAATTTGATTTGCAAATATGTAATATTTGTTTTTTATTTTCTGATACTAATAGTTATATTTTGGATGAATGCTTTGCTTCACAGGTTTTCCTCTACAAGTGCTCCAGCACTCACAAATTAGTCCCCAGACATTCAGTTTCAATATAGTTTGAATATATAATTGTGAGAAAACTGGGAGGCACCAATAACTGATTGTTCATTGTTGAAGGGCAAAGACCAAGTTGTACTGACTCATTAGATCTTAACTATCTGAATTATTTATTACCCTCTCCTGCCAAACTGCATGGTATTCTGTTAGTTCATGCAGCACCCTACAAGCAGCTATCCCTTTCTTCAGATTAGTGATCTGTCCCCAAAACAAAGATATTGATCTGTCAGTAGCTATTAGTAATGGCAGCTCAGTCTTCATTGGGAAATTTTGCTGGTTTTTAAAACTTATTTTTAAACTAGTAAAACCAGCCTTATACTCATCAAAGTGCTCAAGGCACTATATAGAAGATAAACTGCAATCAAAGGAGCCATATCTTTAAAAAACAACAGTCTATTTCTGAAACCAGTAGCACATATAAACACCACCTCTCACAATAGAGGGTAAAGATTTGTTACTGTCTCCTAAAGCTTAATGAAGGCTGGTCCTCTATAGAGTGAATAGTCCAACGTCACCCACAGCTGAGGAGGATTCTACTTCATGCATCTGTTGTAGTTGTCAGGAAGGACTTCATTCCATAGCCTCTCATTAGCAAATGCTAGGAACAAATAATTGGGGATGGTCTTCTCCAACATGCTTTGTTTGGTAGCCAGCAACATTTTCAGGAACTTTGGGCTAGAATGATGGTCTAGTCCACAGTATTCAGTTTTTATATGTTGACTGAGGCCTGTTACAGACTGCCAAAATAAAGCTGCTTCGGGTCTCTTTGGAGGTATGCTGTTTAAACAGTGCATGCACCCTAAGAATCCGGAAGCTGCACCAAAGCTGCATTCCAATGCTTAGGAATGGAGTGTGGCTTTGGCGCGACCTCCAGACTCTTAGGACCCATGCATCATTTAAATAGCATACCTCCAAAGAGACCTGAAGCAGCTTTATTTTGGCAGTCTGTAACAGGCCTAAGACTCACAATGTGGCTAGGGATATATAGGGTGCATGAAATTCACAAGGCTGATATATTGCCAATTAAGGCAGTAGTATAGAGAAGATCAGCCTTGCACAGAATAAGGATCAATCATGTGGAACTATAGCTAACAATGACCACCCAGTCAGACTGACATAAATACCAGGAAAATTCTGGAGAAGATCATGAAAGAGACAGTCTGTAAGCACTTACACAGAAATGCCATGATCACTAAAAGTAACATGGGTTCTTCAATGACAAGTCATGCAATAATAATTTTGTTATACCAAGCTGTCATATATAAGTTTAGTAGATGAAGGAAATACTGAGGGTCTAGCATAATCTTGATTTCATTAAGGCATTTGACAAGGTCTCCCATAATATCCTTGAAAATAAAAGCTAGTAAAATGTGGACTAGAAAATGTAGTTGGTTGACTGACTGAATCCAAACGGTGCTCACCAATGGCTCCTTTTCATGCTGGAGAGACATGACTAGAGGGCTGCCACCAGGGAAGTAGCCAAGGGGGGGGGGGTTCTTGGGGTCCGGACCCCCGTTCCATTAAAAAAACAAATGGTGTGTGCAGCTGCGCTGCCGCACCCAAGCCCCATTATAATGGTGTTACTTAGTCTGGACCTCCCCCCTTCCTAACATCCTAGCTACGTCCCTGATGCCACAGGGCTCTGTCCTGGGTTCAGTGATATTCAACATCTTCATCAGTGACTTGGATGATGGAACAGAGGGCATGCTTATCAAATTTGCAGAAGACACCAAATTAGGAGAGGTAGCCAATACCCCAGAGGACAGGATCAGAATTAAAAATGACCTCAACAAATTTGAAAGCTGGGACAAAACTAACAAAATGAATTTCAACAGGGAAAAGTGTAAGGCGCTACAGATAGGCAGAAAAAATGAAATGCACAAATATGGGTGAAACTTGGCTTGATGACAGTACATGTCAAAGAGATCTAGGAGTTTTAGTAGACCACGGGCTAAACATGAGACAACAGCGTGATTCAGGTTAGAAAGGCAATATAATTCTAGGCTACATCAACAGGGGTATAGTGTCTAGGTAGTACCACTATTCTATTCTGCTTTGGTCAGATCTCACTTAAGCTGAACCTTCTCCCACAGAAGGCTAGGATGGCTCTTCCTTCTACTTACCATCAGCTAGAAGAAAAGCACTTTTTATTTAGCCAAGATTGGCCATCAACTAGTTGCTGAAGATTCTACAGAGACAACCCTCACCAAGATCTCAAACGATCTTTTACTGGCCAAGGCAAATGGCCTTTACTCTGTTCTCATCCTTCTTGATCTGTCTGCAGCCTTTGACACTGTTGATCACTCTCTTCTAGCTAATATACTTTCTGATCTTGGGTTCTCAGACTCTGTTCTTGACTGGTTTCGATCTTATTTATCTGGCAGATCTTTTGCAGTGGTTGCTGGCGGTCAGACTTCTTCTCCTGTTCCCTTATCTGTTGGAGTTCCCCTGGGCTCTGTTCTGGATCCCCTTCTGTTTTCTCTCTACACACTGTCCTTAGGTAAACTCATTAGCTCTTTTGGTTTTTCCTACCATCGGTATGCCACTGACACCCAGTTGTATCTTTCCACCCCCGACCTTTCTCCAAGGCTTGAACAGCAAGTTTCATCATGTCTCACAACTGTCTCGCAGTGGATGCGCCATCAGCGTTTGAAGCTCAACATGTCCAAGACGGAGCTTCTTATCTCTCCTCCTAAGTCCACCCTTCAACACTCCTTTTCTGTCTCTGTGGACAACATTTCTATTCAACCAGTCCAGCAAGCCTGCAGTCTTGGTTTTATCTTTGATTCTTCTCTGTCGTGTATCCCTCAGATCCATACCACAGCCAAGGCTTGTAGACTCTTTTTGTACATTATTGCCAAAATCTGACCATATCTCTCCGCCTCTACTGCCAAGATCCTGGTCCATGCCCTAGTGTTCTCACGACTGGATTACTGTAACATCCTCCTGGCTGGGCTTCCGCTTTCCCTTCACTGGCTCCCCCTCCCTTTCTGTATTCAGTACAAGCTCCTGCTGTCGACCTTTAAAGCCCTTCATGGGCTGGCCCCTCTTTACTTATCAGACCTTCTTTCTCCTCACCTTCCCACCAGGGCCCTCCATTATGGTAGTCAAGGGCTCCTGTCTCAGCCCAGGATTTCCTCTGCCCCATCCCGGATTTGCCCCTTTTCACTCGCTGCCCCTCACTCCTGGAACCTTCTTCCCCCACAAGCAAGAGCCATCACTTCTTTAACCAGCTTCAAAACGGAGTTGAAGACCATCCTGTTCAGAGAAGCATTCCCAGGCATTGCATAATTGTCGCTTGCTATTTGATGTTCTTTTGGTGCCTGTTTTATCGAACCATTTCCTGTATTGCTATGTACTTTATATATATTGGCCTACTAGCCCCACCACCTTTCCCTTCTCCTTTTAGGGCATGTCTTTTTAGATTGTAAGCCTGAGGGCAGGGAACCGTCTAATTAAAAAGATTGTATGTACAGCGCTGTGTACATTTACAGCACTTTATAAATAAAGGTTAATAATAATAGCCTGCCATTGCCCGAAATTGCGTGTGATCACCTCTCACACAATAATGTGAAACTCCATTATTATTATTATTATTATTATTATTATTATTATTATTATTATTTGCAAGGGTGTGTATATTTCTCCTTCTCCATTAGTTATGTTTTAAACATTTTAAAACTGGTTTCAAGCCAGGACCCATACCTATTTTTTCCTATGATATTTCACATGAGAGATTGTTAGTTATATTCTGTTCTATCATGAAAGCCACCTGGAAAATAAGAAAATAAGGCTTCAGTCTCATGCATGTCCTTGGACATAGTCATGTGAAGAATTACTATCCTTTGCTGCACTTCACTCTCACTACAATATGGGTAGACATATTGTTAATAACTCCAAAAATCTGACCTAAGGCTGTATGCAAATTAAATCCTTTCAGGCAAAACACCTGAGGGATTTGGAAGGAGTGTCAATTAGGCTGGAGAGATTTCCTAAATACTCTACACTGACACATTATTTGACTTATTTTTCACATAAGTGGAAATATGTTGCAAATCTGAGGGGCTCTTTTCAGACTCTAGGGAACTCTAAAAAAATTCCTCTATGATTTGAGAGAGTTGGAAACATTTCTCAGACTGACTTCACATCTATAATTTGGGTGTTAATGCACATTACTAGATTCCTGCTTAGGATATAGAAACTATTCCTATATATTAGTATTTGGAGTTTATCAGACAAGGGAAATTGGAAGTATAATCCAATGGCAATCCAAAGGCAATCATGGGGTTTAACATTATTGCGTGATAAACTACCACACGCAATTTCAGGCAATGGAAAGTCAGTGTGAACGCAATCATGGGGTTTCACGTTATTGTGTGAGAGGTGATCACACGCAATTTCAGGCAATGGCAGGCTATTTTCAGGCAATGGGAGGACAGTTCAAATGCAATTCATGTAAATTCACTGAACTAGCAAATTCATGTGAATGTGTTCTGGCCCCACTTTCTTTTCATTCAAAATTAAGAAAAATTCCTCCCATGTGATAAACTCCTTTGTTCCTTACGAAGCCAGTGTCTGAGACCAAAGATGCAACTGCTACATGAAGCAAGGAACAGCACTTATTCTGCTAAAAATGAGAATTATTTTAGACCTTTCTTCGATATCACAGTACTGCCTGACTTCTAGGGTGGTAAATCCTTTTTCTTCTTCCACATACTGACTTCTGTGACATCTGAAAACTTGCTTTGGAAAGTTCCTCAGCTCTGCAGAGCAGTTTGTGTGAATTGAGGTGTAGAAAGGAATCCCTCCTCCTATCCCAGTTTCCACTGAGATACCAGTGGAAACATCCCCTTCCAGTCACAAAATTGAAGTAAGAAAGTAATGGTATAAACACTTTTCTGTGTCAGAACACTTGTAATAATCCGGAGAATGTGTGTGTGTTCTTCAACCCATTTACAGATCTAGGTATATGTATATGTATTTCAGCATGCACATGCTCTTCAATCTCTTGCCAATCTTCCAAGACAAAAAGATATTTATGCCATTGCTTTCACTTTTTCCTCCATAAAAGGAGAATGCAAAACAAATGGAACAGGGTTTTGGATAGTCTACCATATGCCAATTTAATAATTTCACAGTTCCATATCTACACATGCTGAGAGCAAATAGATTTAGTACTTAATTAATAAGTAACTTTTCAATGGGTAAGTATAAGCATAAAAATTTCAATGCAGAATACTAGGAATACATATTAATAGGTAGTTTTTTTTTTAAAAAAAAGCTCTGGATGTTTTCCTCCATGAGTCATACAAAAACCTCTCTTGCCAAGTTCCCTACAGTTCCAGACAACCTTTCATGTGGACCTGGCATATGTGAGAGGCTGATCTTGTTATGGTTTGGATCATTAAAAGTGAGAAATTACTGTGAGAAAGGGAGAAGGTCTATTCATATCTTCCACTTAGCCACCTGTCTCCACCTCTTGGCCTTCCCTCTTGGAGTTTCAGAATAGTTCAAAGGGATTAGATAGATTCTTGAAGTTTAGGTTTATCTACAGCTATTTCCTGGGAGGCAAGAGCAATGTGTACTGTTTTTATGGGATCTCCAGAGGCACATGGCTGGCCACTGTAAGAAACAGGATGCTGGAACAGACAAACCAATGATATAATTTAAGAGCATGCTTGCTACAGTCTCAGCATCTGTTTTGACAGATTTTTGACAGAACATCTTCTCATGAACTCACTAAGGGACTGTTCTTAGAACCACTTTTTCAGCAGTGTGTCACACAGAAAGACAAGCTAGAAAAATCGTCTTCTAAAAGTAACAGGTTGTATGTGAACTGCATACCCCTGACTCAAGAGTTAGGGTTAGAGAGTTAGGATTATGTTTAGTGCCAAACAATCTAGTTCAGAGAAAAGGGAAAACTAATGTGTGAGCAGCCAGGCAGTAGGAGCAAGACCCATAAGGCTGGAAGAAAGGATGCTGGCAGCAGCAGCAGCTGTCTGTGTCTTTGTCCCATTAACCACCCCAAGAGGCTTAGGCAGGCAACCATTAAAGAGATGGGTTGGGAAAGGCTTAGCCACAACAACAACAACAACAACAACAATAGAAAAAGAAAAAGAGCAGGAAAAAAAGCCTGGAGCTGGGCTTATTAGACTGGTTTAATTCCCCCCCCCCCAATTTTTATGTGGGTGTATTAATTTTTTTAAAATGTTCTAGTCATTTTGTTTGTTTTTTCCATACAAATCAAAGCGGCCAGAGTGGTAATCTGGATGCCCAAATCTTGATAAGAACAGATTGGGTTGGGATCAGTACAAACTAAACTGAGCCCAGATCTGAACTGAAACAGGACTGAATTGAACTGAATCAGGAATCCTGTACACAATTTTGAATACTAATGATCTTATAGCACTTTCCAGCATAATAGTCATACATAATGTTCTAATGTGACCAAAAAGAATCCTGGGCAGGGCTATGCCTATAAGATGAAGGACTGATTCTTATTGCTTCTCATCTAAGTTTCAAAGGGAAATGGAAATGAATTGCCCTCTAGGACATACCTAAGATGAGGAGATGACACTTAAGAATAGGAAGCAGTTTTAGCTGCCACATGAAGTGTAGGGCCAAATCAAATATGTAGTCTTAGCACATTGCCTTGGGGGTATGTGTGTGTGAATTGTCCGTATTTGGAGATCTTTTAAATGGAGGTTTGATTGACATCTTTTAGGAGTGCTTTGGTTGTGTATTTGGCAGGGTATTGTATTAGACAGTCCTTGTGGTCTCATCCAGCTCCATGGTTCTGAGTCTCTAAGTGTAAGATGAGAATGGAATCAGCAGGCACTCCTCCATTATGTCTCAATAGACCTCCAACTAAAATCCCTTTGGACCTACATACCACCACTGAAATGATCACTAGTAGGAAAGGAAGGAGGACTCTCCATCATGAAGAAATCCAGATCCATGATGTTTTGGATTTCCTAACTGTTGAATTCAGCTTACTGTCAGCTGAACTTTGTAACCATTCCTCCCCATCTTCTTCTAGTTTTGCTTTGTGTCTTTCAGACTGTAAAACTGCAAGCAGGAAATCATTTATGATATTTCTAATATCACGACTTCTTTGGCAAACTTTTTGAGTTAGGACTGGCATTTTTAAAAATGTGATATATAAATAAAATGGAATTATTTTGCTCCTGAAACCATATACCAGCCTACTTTTCAATCCACAACTCAGTTATTTTAATAGACTGGCATCCTCTCTCTCTCTCTCTCTCTGTCTCTCTCTCATTCTCTCTGTGTGTTTTAAAAGCACTAATAAATCTTAACTGTTATCACACTGCTCAGACACATCTCCATATATAACTTTAGACTACTACCGTACAGTGGCATCATTAGGGGGATGTGGCAGGGATGTAGCCAAGGGGGGGGGTCCATGGGGTCTGGACTCCCCTTCTGTTAGATACAATGAATGGTGTGTGCCACTGTGCCACCACACCCAAGTCCCATTATAATTGTGGCACTTAGTCTGGATCCCCCCTTCCCAAAATCCTGACTACATCCCTTGATGCGGGTGTGTGTGGACTGAACAGGTGACACCCTAAGCGGGGGTGACACTACTGTTCCTCAAACACCTAACTTTTGGTAGAAACAACCTGTGGCATTCACCTGCTTCCTTTTAAAATACTTTAAGAGATGGCAGGAGTGGGGTGAATTTCTGTGGGAGGAGAAAGGAGAGGCCTCAGAATTTTAAAAAATTAACATTTCAAATTTCAACATTTTAATCTTCAAAAAAATTGAATTTTTTAAAAAAATTTATTTAAAAAACAACAAATTTTAACCAAATCTTCACTATGTATATGTAAATACATTTAGGTTGTGCATATGCTATTGTAATTTGAAGGTATAATTTTGGTTTTGCAGTTCTTTATGTCACAACTATTAGCATGACATTCAGTGCTATGTGGTAATTATAGTTTATTAAAGCAAAAAGCCTGACTAAGGATTCTGTACAATGTGAAATGTTAGGAGATCAATGGTGTGTGTGTATGTGAGACACCATGAGTTACTGCACCAGGTGGCATCAACCCTAGGGACGCCACTGCTACTGTATATCATTATTTCATGCTCAGGGAATAAGTCACAATATGAAAGACTGAAGGGAATTTAATTCAAATGTTCTAAAGGACCTTTTGCCCATGGCAATCCTTTTCCCTGTTCACCTGGCCTAGATACTAGTGAGATATTTTATACTTTTTCTGTTCCATTAGGGAACCCATCATTTTTGCTAGGTGACAGAACAGGTGAGAGTGATAAGGCACGATAGGTGGCTGAAGCAGGTTTGAGATAGAACAGGTTCAACATCTTGATAGAATGGTAGATACTGATCCAAGTACTGGGGGGTCCAGTTCAGGCCCATGGATAGCAATCCCACAAATAAGGCAAAAAACTAAGCTACCCAACCTGCAGTAACTGTCAGGGTTTTCTAGGTAGGTCAGGCAGTGGCATCACTAGAGGGTTGCAGAGAGTGTGGCCTGCACCAGATGACACCTGAGAAGAGGGATGACACCTGGTCAGGCCCTCTTGCTACTGTGGAGTGAGAAGGGGTGAGCATGCCCCTCCAGGCTTCACTGTGGTGGTGGCGGCAGCTTCCTCCTGGGGAAAGGAGAAGGATTAACACACCCCTCAAGGTTTCTCCACCGGGATGGCTTTCTTTTGTAGAGAAGGTGGCCACTGTGGTGTAGAAAAGCACACATAGGTGACACAATGTGTGGGGACAACACTGAGGCCTGCAGAGCTTTTTTGGTAGTTTTACCTCCTCAAGTGTTGCATCTGGATTTTGAAGGACCAGTATATTTACTCCTTATCCTCAATGCATCCTTATGGGTGCTCCTCCCCCACCACCAGCTGATTAATTGGATGGAATATATTTGATCTGCTGCCCCCATTTCACTCTTCCTCTCCCATCCCCCAAAGTATCTTCTTTGACTTTCTATCTATCTTTCAATAGATCAGGGATGCTGAACTGTATTCATGCAGTTGTTTTTACTTCAGCTCCCAGAAGCCCCAGAAAGCAAGCCTAGTGGTAAGAGGTGATGAGAATTGTAGTTTAAAATTTTACAGAGTCAAAGGTCCTTCAGGTCTGCCATAGAAGATCATGATCCATGAAAATAATGCAAAATGTATACTCGGAAAGAGAGTCAAAGCAAACTGACCACAGAGAACTCCTTAGTTGAAGATCTTCCAAACACACATACACACAACAATGTATGACTGAGCATCCATAAGAATATATTTTCTTCTCACTGTTCATTTCCTATAACATCTCACTAGACACTCTGATCTTTACCACTTTATTGCTTTTTTCTCTGCAAATGCAATGGAAAGAAATGCTCAACCCATTCCTTCAATCTGTCAAGAATGCAGAACCCCATAATACATAAAACTCCTTTTAAACCATGCTTAGTATGGCAATTTACCATGCTTAGTATGGCAACTGGCACCAACTCAGCAAAGCTTAGACTGGCTCAAACTTTCCTTTCTAATGCTGGGCCCTCTGTTCTTTGATACAAAGAGTGAAAATCGACATGTAAACAATGAAATCAGATACATTCCTTCCTCACCAATTAGGCCTTTTGCTCCCAGTACAGGACAGAGCTGCCATTGAAGGAGACGTAATTATGAAAGGAAATATGGAGACAGCCTGATTCAACACAGCCAACAGTTTCAAAGTGGAGCAGAATTTCTTGCGATTAAGGAACTGTAGATTTGGCAGCAAGTATGAAAAGAGGAGGATAAGCATGCTTTCTTGGTGTTTGTTTTGTGGGCTGCCATCCAAGAATGGAAACATGACGTCCTTGGACCTTTCCCAAATCAACTCTCTTCTAGTGATACCTTTCAAACATGCAAGATCCATAAAACAGTGAAATCTTTATTGGGCCAACCAAAAATGCACAAAACACAAAATTCAAACATGGTTTGGGAAGAAATGAGCATCAGATGAGGTAAGAGAAGAGATATGTATTTTTAGGCCTCAGACAGTGACTTTCTTGATTATGTGGTGATTTTTAAACTATGGCCTGTGCATCCAGTTGCAGTATCTGGCACGGCTGCATTGAAGCAAGGCTTCCGAAACAGATGGAGCCATAGAAACATAGAGATTCCCAACAAACCTGTATTTTCTATGGCTGCCCTAGGAATGCAATTCTTTTCTTATTTTATTCTCAAAGGAATTAAAGCATAGGAAGCATTTTCTTCTTACTGTGAGAAAGTCTTCAAAAACTTCACACAAGACTATTCAGAGTTTGGGACCACTGTGCAAAAATATTACATGCTATTTTTGCACAGAAACCAGTATTTTCTGCACTGGAAACAGTTGTGGGGGTGGGCTTATTTTGCACAAAATTTGCATGTCTTGTTTTGCATAAAAAAATTTATTGCACAGAAAATGATGTTTCTTGCACAGAAAATGTTTTCTGTGGGAAAAACCTCATCTACAAGTTTTGCTCAGATTAAGTGCTGAATTGAGAAGATGAGAGTTCGGGTTTCTTCTTGCATGGCTTTCAGGAAACATTTTACGGAAAATATTTGTTTTCAAATATTCTCTCCACTCCTGTTGCCAAAATAGGGAAGCCATCTGTCTTATTTTATAGAAGTCCATTCTAAAAAATTGTCAGATGACAGTCCATAGGTTCATGGGCTGCAATTTTTTTTAAATACATAATTTTAAAAATTATATTTCAAAACATTTTATAACATACTGATAAATCAGACTAGTTTCATTATATATGACTTGCGGAGGGAGAGGACTGATTATGAGAGAGGATAGTCTGCTTAAAGCTGGTTAGTGAGGAGGTGGTAAGGGAAATATTTAACAAAGAATGTCCTGATTCATTCCTCAAACTAAAAAGCACGAATGCAACCTTATTTCTTTGCATTGTCATCAAAAGGTCTCTTAAGAATTGGGATTATGCTGATGTAAAACTAGAATTGCAGTGAAGCATCTGATTTAGCAACAGAGCATAAGATGCCCAGCAGTTATAATCAAATCAAGAAACAAAATTATACGATCAGCTTAAAGCCAATGAGAAAAGCAATATATTTTCATGGCTAGGACTAAGATACATACCACATCCAACTCTTTTCTTTCTGTTTGTAAATCATTGCTGCACAAATTGAAAAGGAAGTAAGGTTGCTAATAGCCTTGCCTCATTGCTTTACTTATTTAAAGCCATTCAGCAGGATTTCTTTTTGCTTTCTTCTAAGTTATTCAATAAACATCTCTTCACTGCTGCAGACTACTTCTTACTACATCCAATTAATACTGGGTACAAATGTTAGTGGTAGTATAAATAATATTATTAAGATGATAGACACATTGACTTTGAAATATTTGCCCGCTTAAGCTAACATCAATCATCCCCAATAGACTAAAATTTAAGAGCTGGTTCATGCATGAAGTCACATTGGTTGATAACCGTTGGTCAATTGCTACCTGGGATTGATAGTACTGCTGTCATAGCTGGCTGAAAAGTTACCAGTCCTACATTGACATCATGGTAGCTACTGCCAGATTTTGGAACTTCTTCCCTAAGGAGAATAAGCTGGCTTCCTCCTTATTCTCCTTTTGCGAGGAGGTGAACATTTTCCTATTCCATCAGACTTTTATGAATTGGTTCTGAGGGCCTTTTAAGGGTGTACTGTGCAGTTGATTCTTACATATTCTGCCATTTTAATGAATTTTAAATGTTTTAAACTCTATAGATCACCTTTTGTTCTGGTTCTTCCGGAGCCCTCTGGAATGATAAGTGGCTGTTTACAGCATGTCCCATTGTGCTGTCCATTGCTATGCAGCCTCTAAGGCCAGAACAAGATGCCCAGCCATGTGACTGGGCTTAGTTTGGCCTCAGAAGGGTGAGAACCATGGTGGCACCAGGTGGGACCCATGCAAAACCATCCACTTGCTGTCACTCTGGGAGTGCCAGGTAATAAGGGGAAGATGGGGAAGCTCTGGGGCAAGAGTACTCCAGGCTGCTCCCAGAGTATTCTGGCCAGTGTGGACACCATCTCAGTCATCCTCCTACTTCCAGCTGAGATCCTTTTTCAAGAAGAGCTGCAAGGGACTAAAGTGGAGTGAAAGTGAATTATTTTCACAGTATAACTGTGGAAATCTACAGCCCTGTAGTAGTCTACAGCCTTACAGATAGGCAGGTGCTGACCTGAATTCTATTGGTAGCCCCAGCTAGAGTATACTCATTAAATCAGTAGGATTTACATAAAAGGTGATTTACCACCCAGCACTTGATCCAACAACTCTCATTCAAATTGGAACAACTAATGATAATTAGGCTTTTAGAGTTAAGGGATCTACTTTGTTTTCAGTAGAACCCAGATATCCACCAATTGGAGGGAAAAAAGGTGGCTCAAATAGATGGATATAGAATTTTAGAACAAAAGTGTCTGAGTACCTGCTTAGTACAGGAATACAGTTTCACTACCAGAATTGGAGCTCTGTCAGACAGCCTTGCACATAAATATCTATTCCCCACCTCCTGATTTTAGGAGTCAAATTTAAGAGAATGAGGCTTTTTGTTGTTACAATGGTTAGGGTGTTGCCCATCTTCATTAGTTCATTGGGAGATCAGAAGATTCCTACCATGGTTTGAAAAAACTACATTTCTGGAACCACAACTCCCAGAATCTCTTAGGATAGATATGCTTGTTGAGGGATTCTTATCTTTGTAGTCCAAAACTATAATTTTTCCAGGCTTTAGTCCTAACCCATCTTGCCTTCTTCACCTGCCTTAGATGAGCAAAGCTTCTCCTGTGGGTTCAGTTTTGAACTTTTCATCCCAACACCTCTCCTCATAGGGTCCATTTCATTCAACCCACTGGACATTTCTTTTATTTCAGGCATTGAGCAAACTCTGTCACATCTACGGTAGTTGAAAAGGAGTTTAGCTCTAGTCAAGAAGACTGGAGGAAGGCAAGGCAGTGGTTAGGGTTTCCAAAACAGACCCCCATTCTGGGACTTCCAACATTAATTTCTACTACATAAATAAGCATTAATAATTTTTAAAAATACAAAGTAGAATAGCTAGACCCATAATAACCTCAATGTGTTAACCTATTTTCAACACTGCAACTTTGGTGAAACTGACAAGCCTTGTCTCCCACACATTTTTAATCAGTTACTCAAGAAATGCACAAAATATTGATCAGTTCAGAAACACTGGGACATTTAGGAAGCAACTAGGCAAGAACCTCTTATCAGAAGAGAGCTTGGACCAATTGTATCTGTTGAGCTATTGGTCTTCCAGCCCTGGAGGAAGGACTGCTGTTGCCACACTGTAGGCATTACAGGATTTCATAAGCACAACTAGCATATGCAATTAGATGTACAGACTCAGCGCTTAAGTTTTCAGTTTTAAGCAGTCAGGCCACACATAAGGCCAATGGGTTGTCCCTTCACCACACTGCATTTACCCCCTCCCCTGCATTCTGAAGCATTAATTTGGTTAATGTATGCATGACCTTGAGTTGTCATTTTGATATCTGTGGCTCATGCTTTATGGGGACTGTTGATAGCACATGACTGTTAACCTTCAGCCTTGTCAGAATAGCAGCTTTCATAAGCATTGCGCTCCCCTTGAAATACAGTACCCCAGAGATGTGCCTAATGAATATATCTGTATACCTTTAAGAAGCCATATGTTATATACTGAGAGATATAAAACTGTGTATACTTGAGAGCGATTATGAAGGCAAGTCTGTTTTATGACTTCAAATATTTTCCACATGTTATCACATATTCCAGATGGGTTAACAGTCTCATAAAATTAGGCTTTATTTTAAAAGGATATGTTTGTTATTCTTTTAACTGAGGAGGTACATGGGTCCCCCCCCCCAACCGCCATGTAAAGAATATACATCTTTCATGTTTTTTCACAGATTCTTAAAGAACAAGAAATCTTTTTTTGGGCATTCCAGAAGCAAAAGCACTCTGGAGCAAATATATGTCAATGTAATGGAGATTGGTGGCATATGTATCAGAGGATGGCAATGGCAACTCCCCCCCCCCTGAAGAAATTTGCCAAGAAAACCCTATGATAGGGTTGCTTTAGGGTTGCCAAAAATGGAAATGACTTGAAGGTACGCAGCAACAACAGCAATGTCTGTGAAGCAGTGAATCCACTCTGGGGGTTTCCCTGGATTTTAAACAAGTTCTCACAAGCTTCTCAATTTCATCCTGCAAATAAATTCAAACTAAAAGCCAGAACAAATTCACCACCCTACAGGAATGAGGGCCATTGCTGCCCATATAATCACTTTCCCTGTGACCTGCACATTGCATTGGGTTTAGCTTAAGGAGAAAACACATGTTAGCCTCTATAGGAATCTCACTGAAAATGAACTTACTCTGCAAAGTTATATGAGCATATGAACCACAGCATTTAGTAGGGTGATACCCAGCCATTGACTGCATAAGATCCCCCTAGTCTGTTTTGCAACACTTGTCAGCTTGGCCATCCCTCATAAGTGGGCTGCATGGTTTTGAAAACACTACCAGAAAGCAGATTTTGCTATAAACTAAGGTGCTATAGAATTGAGCATATTGTTTCAAAGGAGAATCATACTTCCTGGAGGCTTCCAAGAACATGATTCTTCTTGAAAATCAAGGCAACCACTATCAGAATGCCTTATTCAGTATAAAATATGCAGGGCTAGCTGTGTTGGCCATTTAGCAAATTCAAACAAAAATCCACCAGACAGTGATACTTTTATTGGCCAACCGAAATGCACAATATACTTGTTGCAAGCTTTCAAAACTCCACTGGCTTCTTCATCAGGCAAGATGTTACAAATCAAACAGAATTAAAATTGAAGATGTAAGATACTTGCATTTTGCTGTTTCTGTCTTTAGTTAAGATTATATGAGGAGGGTAAATTGTGCAGGCTGGTTCCTCCTCCTTCTGGCCATGTCAGAACTGGGGAACTTTTCAAAGTCCTGGAAATTTAAAGTCCATTCACATACCAACAGGACTCTTCTCTTGCAATCCAATATGTCTCCATTCCTATAAGGCCAGAGGCCTCTTGTAGGCAGAGGACAGTGGATTTTTCAAGAAGCCTCCATGTTTTTGCATCAAGAATAATTCGGTACGTGTAGACATAAAACATTCTAATCCAATCCAAATTATTCAGTATTCAGTTATTCAGTATAAAAACACAGTCATAAAAATTTGAAGTGGCATTTTTCTCACTTGAAATTCCCTCCATGCTGCCAAGGTTTTACAGTGAATGGTGGCAGCATGGTCTGCACCTTGCAGTATTGGTTGCTTAACCCACCAAAATTCATTGAGAAGCAAGTACTCTGTGAATATGCATGATTAATCCCACATCCCTTGCTGGAAGGAGCATGGATACTCAAAATACCCTAGTCCCAAACTCATTGTTTCTACAATTGGTACTAAAATTATGAACTGGGAGAGGGTTTCTCACCAGCTATAGTTATATGATAATAGTAATTGTCTTTCATGCATTGACTTACTTTGGTTCAGAAAAACCAGCTTCAGAAAGTTCAGAAAGCTTTATTCAGAAAACTAGAGTTGAACACAGCATAAAGATATTGGTAGAACTGAAGCATTTTCAGTTACAAAGTATATTAAATGCACATAGCAATTCAAATATTTGTGTACACTCACATCCCATTTGCCTTCGAACTAAAACATTCCTTTTCCTAGGACTAGCTTTCCTTTCCTCTCCATACTATGCACCCCCCCCCCCCCAACTAACCTTGTTAACTGACATATTTTCTCTCCTCGCATCGGCTAATTTTAGTTTGTATGTGAGCAGCTCTTATGAGTGTATGGTGGTTTAATAGTGTTGTGTTTAAACTGTGCAATTGTGTGTTTTAAATTGTGTTTTGTTTTTTAAACATGCCATATCCTGCCTCGAGCCTTGATGAGACCAGGAAAGAAATGTATATATTATCCAGTCCCAAGGAAGATATATATCACTATTACCAAGTATGTACAGAATACATGGCTAGCAAGCATGGTAAGAACTATGATCCCGACATTGTCCGAAGATGGCAAATCCCTGTACTGTTTTCCCCCTCAGAGTCAGGTGTTTTCCCAGCAGATAATGATCACCAATTAGCAGACACTAATCCTCTTTTGCATTAGCCTCCCAGCCTGAGGCCTGCCATCAGCACAGAACAAGACACATGCAAATCACTCCTGCATTCCCAGGCTCACACAGTGTGTACACACACACACTTTTTCCAGGCAAGCATTCTCTGAAGATGCCAGCCACAGATGCTGGTGAAAGGTCAGGAAAAAACTCTTCTAGAACATGGCCACACAGCCCGAAAAACCCACAAAAACCAATGGAAAAAAGGTTTCACATATCTAAGGAAAATTCTAGGTGAAGGAGAATCTTTGTCAATCAGGATTTATTCTATACAAAAAATGTATGTGATTTCTTTCCATGGAAGACATTTTCTGTTTAGACAAGTGCTGTTTTCTATGCACTAACCTTGTTGTCTGCAAAGAAAACGCCATCTTCCAAGCCAAAATGTGCATTTTTTTTTTTACAGAATGGCTCCTGAATGGTAAATAGTTTTAGAAAATGGTATTTGTTTTACAACTTTGTCTCAGCAAGGAGAAAAATTGTAAAATTCTTTGCCCTTGCCTACAAGGGAAAAAAAGACTTATGCACCTACTGGTGGTTTGTAATGTCCATTGCCCCAATTTGTCCTATACTTATTCTATACATTTCATTTGTGGTTTGCTTCTTGCCCATTCCTTCTGGCATGCTCCATGATTCTGATTTAGTCTATTGATTTATTGATTGATTTATTCTGACTAGCAAGCAGCACCACAAGCGCTGGTTTCCAGTTCATTCACCCCAGAGACTGCTCTCCACACACTAGTCCTCTGATAATGATATAACTTTCACCTTAATGCCAGAATATTAGCCACTTGTTTATTAAGGGAACATTATTCACTGTATTTTCACCCTAGGCCTGGAAGTGAGATGGCAAGGAAGTACTACACTGTAAGAAGTGCTAACTGTGTTTGGCTTTCACTGTCTTTGAATACTGTGATAGGCTGTGATGGTGCAAAGAAATAAAATGCTCCTTCTTTTGTAACAAGGGCTTATTTGTCAAGAATTCTCAGCCTTGTGTTTATACATTTTCAAGAGCTTGTTATAGATGCCTATTGCAGCTACAGTGCTTTAAGTTCTGTTGCTACCCTAAGACTGTAATTTTACACTCACTTATCCAGACGTAAGTGCCATTGATTTCAGCAGTAAACACAGTTCTGCTCTTAAGCAGCCATTAACATCATCATCTGCAATTCTATTTTGTGTGTCAGGAAAGACAATATCTTACTTCCAGTTTCTTACAAGTGTTATATTTTGTGAACTTTTTAAAAATCTGAACATATTACTGATTTTTTTTTCTGGAATGCATAAATGTTTCCCATTGATGACCTATCATAGGATAATGAGATCACAAACAAAGATTTGGGTTAAATGAGGGCCTCCTGATTGACTTAGAATCTGTTTACATTGTGATGATCCTGGAAGAAGCAAGAGGGGGGAGCAACCTGATGCGGGTTCAGCCGAGTAGGGCACTCCTACTCAAGACTTTACAGCTGAGAGCAAAACCCACAGTTCTGCCTCAAGGGTAGACTCCTTTCCCACCCCGAGGCCACAGGATCCTAGAGAGGCAGTTCCAGAGTCCTACTCTACACTGAAAGGGTACCAAGGTATATACTGAAACACTTATAATCTCCCTCCACTAGCTGCCATGGATAAGTGTAAGGAAGACTGAGAGTTCTGACAGAGAAGGCTAAATGTCTGACATTTGATTCTCAACTATTTGGTAAGCACCCAGTGCATTGCCCTCCATCACACATCTTAAGGAATTACACAGATTCCAGCCTCAAAATGTCCTGTCCTGTCTATATGTGCTACTGCTCCAAGCCTAGTCTGCTGGATCTCCATATTTGGGCAGGCTACTGTTCTTGTTTGCTCCAGAGACTAGAACCTGGAACAATGGATGCAAGCTACAGGAAAAGAGATTCCAACTCAACATTAGGAGGAACTTCTTGACAGTAAGAGCTGTTTGACAGTGGAATACACTCCCTCGGAGTCTCCTTACATAGAGGTCTTTAAACAGAGGCTGGATGGCAATCTGTTAGGGATGCTTTGATTGAGAGTTCCTGCATGGCGGGAGGTTGGACTGGATGGCCCTTGGGGTCTCTTCCAACTCTATGATTCTATAATTCTAACCCTGGTGGCTACATGACCAAACATCCCTTTTAATATCAAGCTGATATCAAAGTTTGACTAGGGCTGATGGGAGCCTCATCAGTGGGGTTACATGCCCATGGAAAATATTATGTTCCTTTAGGAAGTGATGAGCAGTTATGAAAGAGATACTGATAAAACAGAAGGAAGAGGCAGTAGAATTTTGCATATACCAATGTATGTAAGCAAGCATATATAAATGTACATACAAATACACAAATGTATGGAATTAGCATCACATTAGCTTGCCATTATTATAGTTTGAATAGGCCTCTGTCACCATGAAAAAGAATCCAGAAAAGGTGCTGAGTGGACAACAGAGTGGGTGAGTGCACCTATCTGCTGAAACACATGCAGGATGGATTGGGCTCAATTGATAGATCACTACTCTCAGGAACAAAATCTACATGAGCTCTGTAGCTAGTGTATTCAGTTTTCTTCCTTTTAGAACCAATTAGAATTATTTTTTGTATTGAGAAAAAACACAAACTCATGGCAAAAGCAGGGAAGGAGAGGGGGAGGGGGAGGAAAAACAACGTGAATAGTTCCTGTATCTTGGACCTCCCTTCCCTCCTCCTTAGGATTACTCTGTAAATGGAAGCAACCAGTATGAAAATGAGTCTTGGAGCAGATCCTAACTAGGGCATGTGTGCTCTAGGAAAGCTTTCAAGCCAATTATATACTCCTGAAAGGAACTCTGGCAAGCCATTGTGACTGACCTGCTGTAAATGGGAATTGCAGCATTTGGCATTCCCCTAACAAAAATGAAAGCTTTCCAGGGAAATAGGGTCGAGCTGTAGATGTCTGTGCCTGCAGGCGCCGAAAGAGTTCTTGGCTGCCTTCCATCTGCTAAAGGTTTGGGGGTGAATGTTCATGCCAAAAGGAGACTCTCTTATGACGTGCCATGCCACAACGTCTTTTGTGCTATATGAGCAGAAGTTAACTTTATAAATCTGAACACACACACACAATTTGTTTTACTAAACAGATAGATTAGGAAGTATGCAGCTGAAAAGAGAGCTGTAATTAAATCTATCTGAACAATATAGACAATCTAAAAGACCATTTCATCTTATATGAGCCTGCCTGAGCTTTATGATTTTCAGAGGAGGGCTTTCTCTTGGTCCCACAGCCTTTACAGGTACAGTTGATAGGACAGAGGAAAGAGCCTTCGTGGTGGCTACCTTCAACCTGTGAAACTCTCTTCCATGGGAGACAAGATTGCCCACCTCTCTGCTTCCCTTCTGCCAGTAGCAGAGACCTTATCTGAGCAAGCATTTGCCATCTACATGGTTACTCAGAAAAGTCTTTGTTGGGGTGTGTAGTGCACTTTTATTCTTCTTGTGCCGTTTTAAAATGATTTTAGAGTATTTTAAAGTACTGGTGTTTTAATATGGTACTTTATATTAAAACATTTTAACTTAGTACAACATTTAAAATTATTAATTCATGTGTCTTGTTTTAATTCAGATTGGGAGCTGACCCAAGTCCCATTAGGGAGAAAAGTGAGACATAAATTAAAAAATAGTTTTGTGAGCTATTTAGCCTTCTCTGTCAGAGAACTTTGGTGCCACAACAAACTACAAATCCCAGGGCTCCACAGAATGGAGACATGGCAGTTAAAGAGGTGTCAAATGGCATTATCTCTGCAGTGTGGATTGGATCACAGACACACTCACAAAAACACACTTTTTTTCCATTCTGCCCTCTTCAGCTGATCCATGCAGATCATCAGACATGAGGGATCTTTTATCCCCATGATGGGTGAGGGCATTTAAGCCTTGTGACCCAAGATAAAGCCACGGGGGTAAAAACAAAACAAAACAAAAAAAAAGTCTTCTTCACAGTTTGGTGGGTAGAGAATACATTATTTGTCCATATGGGTGAACACTGGGAACTCTTCCTAACTCATCTCCTAAATCTTCCCAACTCATCTGTTCAGTGCACCATGAACAAATCAAGGAGTTATGGAGTCACAGGAGATACCATGTAGCTTCTCCACTACATTGTGGACATTTGTGGGCAGGAGGTTCCTGCAAAACCAAGCCAGCACATTCTCAATACATGACTCGGGCCAACAACAACAGAAAAACAACAAGATTTCTTACCTGCCTCTCCCCATAGAATGAGAGGAGGAAACCATAGACTAGACAAAAAAAGACCTGTTAAAGAGCATATAAATGAATATTAAACACATACTGCTGTCGACATTTAAAGCCCTCTATGGACTGGCCCCTCCTTACTTATCAGACCTTATTTCTCCTCAACTTCCAACTAGGGCCCCCCGTTCTGGTAGTCAAGGTCTACGTCCCAGCCCAGGATTTCCTCTGCCCCATCCCGGATTCGCCCCTTTTCACTTGCTGCCCCTCACTCCTGCAACCTTCTTCCCCCACAGCAAGAGCCATCACTTCTTTAACCAGCTTCAAAACGGAGTTGAAGACCATCCTGTTCAGAGAGCCTTCCCAGGCATTGCATAATTGTCGCTTGCTATTTGAGTTCTTTTGGTATCTGTTTCATGAATCATTTCCTATATTGCTATGTATTTTATAGTATTATCCTACTAGAAAGGCCCTTCCCCACCACCACTCCCTTTGTGTGTGTCTTTTTAGATTGTAAGCCTGAGGGCAGGGACCATCCAATTAAAAAGAGTTGTATGTACAGCGCTGTGCAAATTTACAGTGCTTTTAAATAAAGGTTTAATTACTCGTACTATTACTTTTCATTATATTATTATTATATTATTCTTATTATTATTATACATATTGAAAACAGCCAATACATAATTAAAAATAGCTGATTTAAAAGTATCATGGTAAGCCTGCTAGAAGAGGTGAGCCTTTACCTCCTGCCAGCAGTCATTCCACAATCTGTGGGTGGCTGAAGAAAATGTCCTCTAGATAAATGTTTTTGTCTCACTGAAGTAAATGTCCCTCAGGGGACCTGAATGTGTAAGGCAGATGATTCGGGGGGGGGGGGGAAATCCCATCGGTAACTTGTACCCAAACCATGTGAGGCTGTAAAATTATCAACCAACACTTTATACTTTGTCCAGAAATCAACTGGGTCAAAGATTGGTTCCATAGCAAACATGGCTATGCAGCTTAGTTTATCCCACATTCACTCCTCTACACCTCTCAGGGCTAACAGATAACATTTGCCAGTGAATTTGTGTTATCCTCAGCTCTTGGTTTCAATGAATTATCAACACTGTAAGCTTCAACATTTCGTCAGTAAGGAAGAATATAGGTCAAGTATAGGACACATATTGTAATAATTTAAAGATTATGAATCAGTATGGCATAGCACTTTTATGTAGACTGCCAAGAACAGAATTTTACAAATCTCTTTTGAAAAAACTTGATAGGGAAAGCTCACACAAAAAGTGTATGTATAAGATTCTGAAACTGACACTTCTTGGTATCTTGAGGTCATTGCTGGACTTTAAGAGTTAGAATAACTTTTGCAAATTAGTTTTGGGAGATCTTTAGCATTCTCTAGCTATCAGAGAGCTCTGGTGCCACAACAAACTACAAATCCGCAAATTCTGTATCATTCAGACAGGTAAAATAGTGTCAAACTGCATTATTTCTGCCGTGCAGATTAGACCATCAAGGAATGTCCTAATTGTCAGATTTAGGGTCCTGTCACACTTCTTAGTTACAATGCTATGATTCCACTTTAACTGCAGAAGTTCCATCCTATGAAATCTTGGGATTTGTAGTTTCAGGAGGGGGCATTTAAAATTTTCACCCATAGAGCTCTACTGCTTCTCCAAACTATCAACCCAAGAATTCCACAGGATGCAGTAATGGCAGTTTAAGTACCATCACGGTGCTATAAATGTGTAATGTGTATGGGCCCTATAAACTGGTTGTTGTAGAATTTGTTAATGCTTTGTAAATAATGATTATGGGACACACAATTATCCATTTTTGCCTTACCTCACCCAGCTGTATTTAATAAACTTTCTTTCTATAGGAAACTCCATAAATCTCATCAATACAGTCCTCTACAACTCAGAAGAATCACCCCATCCTTCCAAGTTGAATAAACTAATTGTAATATATTTCTGCTGAAGAAAGGTAGGATAATATGAATAGTAGATATGTTCTGTACCTAGGTCATAACTTTATCAGGAACTTGCATTAGTATCCTCCTAGTTAGTATCTCCAAATGTTTACAGAAAATTGTATGAACCCCAACAAGTATAACCAATGAATGGGGATTATGGAAGCTACAGTCTAAAACATCTGGAGGGTATCAAGTTGCAGAAAGCTAAGTTGCTATCTTTTTTCTTGCCTTAAGTTGACTGCTTATCCATTAAAAGCCATGTTAATAAAACCCTCAAACTGTTGGCCAATACTGCAAGAGGATCTGTTTAAAAATAGTTACGGTATTTAGGAGTGGCTGCACTATCATACATTTATGCACAAGAAGGGTAGCCTCAGGAACTGAGTGTGGAGCCCTAGGCCTTGGTATTAAAAACAAGTCACCCAAAAGTGCTGCTGATTTAACTACAGTTGGGCCAAGAGTGACGGCACCCAAATATTATCAAATTGCAAATGTTCTAACCACTTCATGTAGGAGAGTCATGTTGGGACAATTACTGTGTTTAAATTCAAGCACTGTTCTGTTTTAGTATAAAATAAAATGGTTGTTACACAAGCATCATTACATCCGAGGAAAATTGCTCAGCAGGAACCAGTACTTCAAAACCTAGAAATTATGGGTAGCAATAACATACGCACATGGGACGCACCATGGGTCTCATTACTGTTTTGCTAAGCTAGTGTAAAACCCATATATTTTAATTAGGGATGTGAAAATCTCTTAGTCTTGAGTTTGTTGCATTTTCCCCAGAGCCCAGTGTTTTGGTTTTGTATTGGGTTTATGGTCGTTGTTTTTCTCATGAAATTAATGTATATTTTGGTTGCCTCTTTTCCTAAGTATGTACATTTTCATACATTTTTCTTAATGTATATATTTTTGTAAGCATTTCCCCCAGTGACTAAAGTATTTGTGTATGAGTCCAAACCTATGCATTTTGAATTGCCTGCATTTCTTTCTGTATAATTTGAAAATGAAAAGAACATAGTGTCACTTGCGGTTTCTTCCTAATAATAAAATTGGAAAAGTAGGCACAGACCTTTACCAATGGGATACATTTATGATGAATAAGAAGAAATAATAATTTCCCTTCCCATTTTCACTACACTTAGCAGCTTGCCACTTCTGCTGTCATTGTGAAATGCATTCAGTGCTAGAGTGGGTAAAGCCAGTATGAACTTCTCAGTCACTGGCAAAGAATCCATGGCTGTGTAGGGAACAACAATTGTCAATACCTAGCAAAATAAACCAGGAAGTTAGACTTCTTTAGTCTCTGGGCTCTCTTCATTTATTTGGGTGAGGGGGTTGTTTGTTGCTGGGTGTAAGAGTTTCTTGGATCTGCACTTTGCTCTTGACATGTGTAACCAGTGGTAACCAGGTAGCCAAGCAAAAAGCCACTGGCTAAGTTGTGCTGGGGTTTGTGGGATCTTTAGAGGATCCAACACTAAATAGTTCCCCTGCCTTGTCTCTTTTCTCCAGTTCTCTGTCCTATGTCCATATTTGATGTTTTCTATGGTACACTAGGCTGTATCTATATAAGTATTGTGTATAAATCAGTGGTTCCCAAACTTTGATCCATCAGGTGTTTTGTTCTTCTACTCCCAGAAGCCCTAACCAGCTTGGCCAACATTCAGGAGTTCTTGGTGCTAAAGTCCAAAACATCTGGAGGACATAAATTTGGGAATCACTAGTCTAGACCTAGGGAAGTAATAGTGCCACTCTATTCTGCTTTGGTCAGGCTTCACCTGGAATACCGTGTCCAATTCGGGGCACCACAGATCAAGAAGGTTGTTGACAAATCGAAGCGTGTCCAGAAGAGGGCCACCAAAATGGTGAAGGGTCTGGAAACCATGCCTTATCAGGAAAGACTTAGGGAACTGGGTAGATTTAGCCTGGAGAAGAGAAGGTTAAGAGGTGATATGATAGTCCTGTTTAAGTATTTGAAGGGGTGTCACATTGAGGCTGGAGCAAGCTTGTTTTCTGCTGCTCCAGAGAACAGGATACAGAACAATGGATGCAAGCTAAAGGAAAAGAGATTCCACCTAAACATTAGGACAAACTTTCTGACAGTAACAGCTGTTCGAGAGTGGAATATAGTGCGCCTGCATCATACACGTATGCTGGAAGCCACACCGGAAAGGCTTCTCCCCCACCCGGGAAGAAACAATGGGGCACGTGCCCATGGCACACCATGGGAACAAGCCCTATTATTTCTAAAGGGGCTTGAGTTTATGCAGTATTTCCCTTATATGGCGGGGTCCGGATCGGATCCCCCACATAAGGGAAGGGCCAACTGTACACTCTCTTGGAAAACAGTGGAGTCTCCTTCTTTGGAGGTATTAAACAGAGGCTTGATCACCATCTGTCAGAGGTGCTTTGACTGTGAGTTCCTGCATGGCAGGGAGTTGGACTGAATGGCCCTGGGGTCTCTTCCAACTCTATGATTCTGAGTCAGGTACCTGGGAGGCTCTGCTTCACAGTTTTCCACTTCCAGTTCTATCCAGAAGCCTTGAGAAGCCAGGGGATCCCCTCTTCACTTTGGATGACTGTTCAGACAAGAGGTGAAACCCTGCATATTTCCCTTTCCTCTAACACCAACATATCTGCTTCAGTTTTATCTCTCTTTCCCCTCCCCCCCCATCTCCTGTTACTTTAATGTGCCTGTTTTGTCTCTTCACTGGCCAGCCTGAGCCACAGAAACTTGGAGACCTAGTAATAATGGGATGCAAGTACTGCATTATCCTTTCCCCTACTCCTCTCTCTGTATTTGGTGAACACTAATGGTCCACCTCCATCTTCTCTCATTCCATCACTATTCAGAATCATCTAGTTGAGAATATGAGGCGATAGAATACTGAACAATACTTTTCTTTCTGTAAACATTCATAGTACTATAAATGTATGTGCTGCAGTCTACATAGGGCCAGGTTTAGAGATGGAATGGCTATTCAAAAATGTATGAAAAATGGTAAAAAAAATGTTACTCAGATGTTGACAAACTTTGATGAGGAACATTATGCACTGATGAGAATATTTGCAGTTCAGGACATACTCTTTGCAAAATTTGTATGTGGTATGTGTGTGCACATGCAAAAAAAAAATCAGTATTTTTTGTGTAGATAACTGCATTTCCTCTGTGCAGAACTTGCTGTTCTTTTCACAGAAAATATTGTTTTCTGCATAGAAACCATGTATTAATTTTGTGCAGAATAAATCCCAGAGTACAAATAATCTTAGAAACTATAGAGATTTTTTGTTGTTGTTGAAGATATTCTCTTAGTAGGAAAAAAAATGATAAAACTATTTGTTTCCTCTGAGAATTGCTTCCTTGGCCAATTTTCCCACTTCATCTACAAGAAATGAATGATTTGCCATTTGTTGCCTCTGCAAACGATGTCCTTATTCCTTTATTAGCTGAGTGCAGGTGAGATGTGATTGTATATATACATGTGAATGAGAACATCCTATAGGACTGTAGGATGATATTGCTTTAATCATAGCAATATGGGCCGATCAATAAGAGATGTCAGGAGCACAGTTCCATGTAGGACCTATGCATGGGCTGTGTATTTTGATCAAGCTTTTCAATACCACAGAGAGAATAATTAAAACTGACCTTATTACAATATTTTACACAGCACCCCAATTCTCCCCTACTTTGTAAATATTTTGTAGTTTTATATATTCTTTCTTTTATTAAGGGGTAGACAGCAAACAGATCTTTTATACCGACTCAGGCTGAGTCTAGTAACCATTTCCTCCTTCTGAATGTTTAATTTCCTTTCTTTTTATCTGATCTGGAGAAGCAAATATTAAGACTGGTGTGATTTACCATATTAACTACTGATGCAAACAAGACAGTCATATGATTTTCACATGAAACAGATCAACTGTGATCCTCTCTGAAATCCTTTTTTTTTCTGTCTTGGAAAATCAGATATGCTCTTCTCCTGGAAATGAAGTGAAGCCTGTTCAGGTTCATATACTGTGTCATAAATATCACTTTATTGGCAACCTTTGAGGATGTTACTTCTTTGATAAATATGCTAAGATTATGTTGACTGATGCATAAAGGATACACAGTTTCAAAGATCAAGATAAGGCTCTGGACTCATAACTGCAATCCTGCCCAAGGAAGGAAATGAAAATCTTCAGTATGGCATCCTGTGAAGAAACATGCTTGCTGAATGTTATTAAATGAATGATTGGCAGGGTGAGGCTTCCCAAACTTTGTACTCAGGTTTACTCACCATCAAAATTTTCTTTTTATTTATTTATTTAAACCCATCTCTGTCCCTTTTAGTCTGGTTTCAGAGTAAAAGGGAACTCTGTATTCTATATTATGTTCAATCTGCACCAAGAACTTATAAAAGTCTCCTATATTATCTTGGTGGATCTCTTCATCCACAAGAAACGCTTAGTAGAACATAACAAAGGAGCCTTTCACACTACAGGATTATAGTACTGTTATTCTATGGCATTGGAAGTTTAGGGAGAGGTATTACACTTTGCAAACAGTCTCCTGGCCAGCTAGAATAGCTTTTATTAATTAATTAAAATGAATATATCACAAAATATATGTATCAAAAAAATCAATTTAACACAATTTAAAATAATTTGAAAATTTACAATAAGAACCCAAAAAATCCAAAATCACCAATACATGAAGCTGAGCTCAGAAGCAACAAATTAAAAAGTATAGCAAACATTAACTAATGGTTTTTTGGAGGATTTCTTGTTCTTGTGTGCCTTCAGGTTGTTTGACTTATGGTGACCCTAATGTGAACATATACAAGGTTTTCTGAGGCTGAGTGTACTGAGACTGCTTTAACTGCCCTGGCTCAATGCTAGGGAATTCTGGCAGTTCTGTAAGACATCAAGCCTTCTTTGATAGAGAGCTCTGGTGCCACAATAAACTGCAGTTCTCAGGACTCCCTAGCACTGGGCCAGGGCAGCTAAAGTGGTCTCAAATTGGATTATTTCTGCAGTGTGTTCTGGACACGTGTAAATTTTCCAAGACGATCTAGTGAAATTTGATGACTAAGTAGGGATTCAAAGGGCATGTCTACATATATCAGATGAAATGGTTTACCCCTGCCCTCACTGCAAGCTGTCTTCATAACACTAAATCTAAAGCCCTGATTCGAGTGTAGACTGTCCTCACAATGTATGGCCAGTTCCAAGGCACAAGACAAGGATGCCCACTCTCATCTTTATTGTTTATTGTAGTAACAGAGGTCTTAACTAATAACATCAGAGCAAATAGTAAAATCAAAGTCCCAAAATTTAAAGGGCACAAATACAAGTTAAAGTTATTTGCAGATGATATGGAACTGATTTTAGACAACCCATAAGAGGGTATAAAATATGCAATGGAATTAAACAAAGAAAAAAAAAACATTGATAATAACCAAAAATATCACTAAACTGGAAAATCAAGAGTTAGAAGTTAAATCAGGATGCAAAATTGAAGAAAAAATAAAATATTTGGGAGTTGGAAAATCAAGAATTAGAAGTTACATCGTGATACACCGCCAAAAAGTACGTGCTCTGCACGTACTAGGGTTAGGAAGGTGCGTCCTTTCCGGATGCCCCTAACCCTAGTACGTGCCAAGCACGTACAAAATGGCGGCACCCATTCTACATGGGCACCGCCATTTTGATGTAGCGGATGCTTAATGTCCGCACATCGCGGCGTGGAAATGATGCCGCAAGTGCGCCATTGGTGCCTTGCGGCATCATAACCGTGCTGCAAAAAGAACCCGCTTTTTGCGGGTTCTTTTTGCTGTGCCGGGGAACCGTGCAGTTTGTCCTCTACGGTTCCCTGGCGCAGCAATCATGGGCGCTGGCAGAGCACCCTTTTTGGGTGCTCTGTAAACTGCCATAGATCTTTTTAAGAATAACTACAGTGGGACCGTGTTATCTGTCCCCCCCCCCAAGAGTGATTATATATTTGAATGTTAATTAAAAAAAATAGTTGAGAGTCACTTAAGCATTATAAGACAAGAGTAGATCTAAACAACTATGTTTGGACATTTATTATAATTTAATAAATGTAATTATAATTTTGAGTTTTATGTTTGTTTATAGTTGTTTTAACTTGTAATCAAGATATGGCCAAACATGAAATATATACATATGAGATGATTTATATATTAGGATATATGGCTACAGAATTACCTTAGATTAGGAAGTTAATCGATGAAATATGAATATACATATTTAATGTATTATTTACAAGATAAAGCAAATATTAACAAGAAAAGGACAGAATACAATGATATAAAGTAATGACACAAAATTATTATTGTATGTTTAAAATGATACTTGTATTTCATTTGTACTCAATGAAAATATAATTTAAAAAATGTATGGCCAGTTCCACACCGAATTTGCCCTTGCACTTCCTTAAACCGGCTTAAAATAATTTACCTTTTGCTCTGGATTTTGCAGGAACATCTGGAGCACTCCACAATAATGGGAGTTGCTTCTTTACACATGCATCCTGCTGTGCTGCATGGTTCCACTGGCACAAGTCACCCCCCTCCCAATGTCACAATGAGGTGCCCTCACATGTGACTGATAGTGGGTGCCTTGTTTCTGATCTCAGGGGGAGCGATTTGCACCACCACCACCAGCACTGGGTGGCACAGGGAAGATGTGTGTGTAAACAGTCACCTGGCATCACTATGGAGTTTGAAGGAGTTTGAAGGAGAATCCAGGGGACTGATCTCTAGAGTCGTAGTCCAATGCTCAGCGCACTGCACCATGCTGTAACGCAGTCACATTTGGCAGTAAATGTACCAAATAAGACTAAAAATATTCTATTGGCATTCAGAAGTTAAGAGTTTTTAGTCAATCACAAAAGTTATTTTGTGGTCATTTTTAGAGGCATGTTGATATGATCTTTTCAAGTTTTATGCCAAACTTTCATCCAGCATAAGGACTTTTCTTTCAAAATATCCTGTTAGGAAACAAGCAGCACACTAAAAATGAACCATTGTTGCCATCAGTAACTCACTTTCCAAAAGTTGTAACAGGTAAACCAAATGAATTACTTTTCCAAAAGTAACATTCCAAGCTCTCCTCAGCAGGGCCACAGATTCCCTACACTTGAGCAAGGTATTATGTGGAAAGCAATATTCAAGATGTTGCTATTTTTAACTGCAGCCCCACATACCCTGTAATATCTACTTCCAGCATCAGTGAAATTGCAGTTTCTCTTCACATTCCATTCAACTGGCTCATGGGGAACCCTGGATAGCTCTTAACATTAGCCAGACTCAGAGGTTTGACAAACCACTGTATATTAGGTAGGCAGACAGCTAAATATTCAAGGTTATACTGACTTGGCAAAGAAAGGAGGAGAGAAAAAACAGTCCAATCCAAACAATGTGTCCAGATGATATAAAATGGAATAAAGATAGGGTGAAAGTGGGGGAGGAGGCAAATCTGTCTGGTAAAGGGAAGTGCTGAAAGATCAGGCAACTATATCATGTGTCAGTTGTTTAAAGTACAAAACTGTCATTTTTAGTGGCACTTTTGTTTGGTTATAAAACCCCAAACCTTGTTATACAAGATATTATTCTTAGATGCCACAAAACTCCTCCCCTCCCACCTCTCCTTTTTAAAACCTATCCAGACAGATTCAGAGAGACTACTTCCCCTTTAAGAGAAATGCTTGCTCAATATGTCTTTAGGAACTACATACATGCTCGGAATAAATGATGAAAATGATGGCCATTATCTTAGTACCCTGTTTTTCCAAGGCACTAGAAGCTGAAGGGACTGGGTTGACCACTGCTAGAAGCAGAAAGACTGGTGAGATGAGTCCTTACTGAGCTACAATGGCATCACTTGTGCTTTTACTATATTATTGCTATTTCATTTTAAGCAATGGAGTTATTTCTACTGGAAAATAACTTAATAGAAATGGTTGCTTAAACAGCTTCAAAATGAACTATGCTCGTGGGGCATATAAGCTTGAGAGTGCAAAGCCCATATGCCATTGTAGGGATGGATAGATCTGTCAGTTTTGTATTCTCCAACATCTAGTTTAAAAAATTACAGTGCTTTCTGCTAGAATTATTGCGGGGAAGGAGAATTTGGGGATGTACATCTAAAAATTCTCAGCAAAGTTCTTAACCATCTGCTCTGGCCATCAGCCTGACATCGTACTATTACAGATGAGGACCTTGTCTGGTGTGTACAGTTGGCCCTTCCCTTATGTGGGGATCCATTTTTCACCCACTCCCTCCCTCCATGTAAGGGAAATACTGCGTATGCCTGAGCCCCATTGTTTTCAATGCATGTGGTGCGGTGCGCATGCCATGGGCATGGGCACCATTGCTGCTTCTGTCATGCGGCTTCAGCGTAAGCTGAAAGCTGAGTGTGGCACAGGTACACTGTGTATATATGTTCATGGATGGGTGGGTTGCAACACTTATTTCAGCACCATAAATATGGGTGAATGCACAGTTTCAAAACTAGACTTTTAAGAACCAAACATTCAAAGCCTCAGCTTAGAAATATGAATCTATCAGTTGTGCCTTTACTCACATTCATTTTTCCCCTTTTCTAATGCAAGTTCTTTCCATGATATTTATGAAACAGTATGCAAATTTTGGAAACTTCTAAAAAAAAGGAACTAAATGAAATTCTCACTCAGAAATAGGTTCCACTATAGTCTTCATAACAGGGGAAGGCAACCTGGTGACTGCCAGATGTTTGGACTACAATCCCCACAGTTCCTGCCAGCAGACCATGATGGAAGTAGCTGATCAGAGTTGCAGTCTCTACCAGGGTACCAGGCTGCCAAGCACTTGGGTGGATCAGTTTTTCATGTACAAAATGTTATTCCACTAACATATGGAGTATATTAGGAAACTGCGTGGGCTACTGATATCAAGCTTCAATTCCTTCAGTTACATTTAACACCTGGCAATGTAAATTTGTTGTATTGTGATCAATCAAATAAAACAAGTTAAATACACAAGCAGATTAATGCAAATTACTAAGATTTCTTCTTGTAAGTTTTAAAACTGGTCTAGCCATGGTTCTTTTAAGTTGCAAGTGCCCTTTGGTTTGACAACAATGGATAGGTGTTTTTACCAGGAAGACATCTTTTTAAAAAGAAGCAGACTGAAATCATAGGTTGTATATGCATTGCTTGGCTGATTTCAAAATGCTTTCAAGCATTCTCTGGCAGCAGAATGGTTTCCAAGGTAAGTTATTGTTTACTTCATATCACTTCCTATTAAATAAACACACACATGTTGTTTCTTAAAGTAACAAGATTCTCCATTCTTTCTCCATTTCCAGTGGTTCTAATGCAAATGACAAACTTATCAGGATTTTAGTGTATATAAGAACACAAACGGTACACAAAGTCAAGTTCCATGACCTGAATTTGCATAGTTTCTCTTATAATGAATAATTTATTAAGCTTTCTTTCTGTTTTGTATTATCTAGATCTGCAAGAGATAAACATTGGCAAGAACATACAAAAGTAATCACAATTGATTCTGGCCATTTTTTAATATGATAAACTAAAGCAGTGAAAGCTGTTACTTTTTAGTAGCACTGAGAAAGAAAGAAAAAAAGAGAGATCAACAGCAAAAGAATTGTACCAGAGGTCCTGCAAAAAAGCCACTTTGAAACCCACACATAGCCTTGGGAGTGTGATACAAATTTATGGCCATTTCAAGGACTCTTTTCTCAGCCTTGTCTAACAGCAATTCAGAAACTTTATTTTTACCATGTAGGATTTTAAATGCCAGCAGACTGTGTGCCAAGGACAAAGGGACATTGAGATAGCAGAGATTTGCCAAAAAATACAGTCTAAATCTATAGGGAGAAACCTATAGAACTCCAGGTACTGTTGGATTCATACTCCTCTCAATTCCAAGTAGTATGAATAATGGCCAGAGTAGACAGGGACTATAGGACTGCAGGTTTCTCACCTCTGTTCTGAAGCATGAATTTAAGACGATTGAATTTCTGCATGCTTAAAACCTATGATGAAAGCAGAGATGGAATATGACTAGCAAAAGTCCATTTATCTTTATCTGGTTGAAAGTTCTGGGTTGTGGACAGCAGTCCAAGGTGATCCAGGAATCAAGAATCAGGACAACAGCACCCAAATTAAGAGACATAATGAGAAGCAAGCTAGAAAAGGCATACTTCTTAAGCAAAGCTCAAGTAGAACAGGAGTACAAAACAGGAGCCTTAGTCTATTCTTTCCTGCTGGCAGGGCAGAATCAGCCCAGATTTTTACTGAGAAGTTGCCACTTGTAGTTCATGGACTTATGTGGAGGCAGCTCAGCTATTCATTGCTCTCAGCAGCACCTGCCACTCAGAAAACATCATCCAGCTATCCTGGAGGTCTCACCTGCTTCTCATCATCACTGGATAACCTGTTGGTTGCTGCTGAAGACACTTGCCATAGAATAGGCAAAACTGTGGCCTAATTATTGTCATTCCATGTTGCTTAAAGCAGACACTCATGCTGAATTTGGAGGTTGCTGCCCACAAGAAACATCCTGAGACAGTTGAGAAAAACAAAATGGTCTGGTTTACACTTTTTACGTACTCATAAGAGAATGCCTGTTTGCCGTTTCTCCTCTCACTCATATGCAATAAAGTGGAACATTTGGCACTTTTATATTTCTTTTACATTTCTCTCATAAAAATTAAGATCTATAGATATAGGATAGGTCTTGTGCCCTACCTGCATTCTTGCAAGGGATATTTTCTAGCAGGAAGTATAAGCATTTTTGGAAGTGAGTTTTTTGTTTGTTTGTTTGTTTGTTTTTGTCCAACTACATGAAAGCCAGCTCTAGAGGAATGCGACTTGTACACAAGTAAAAAACTCAGGAGGAGAAAAACAATGGTGGAATCTTGTGTGACCATTATGTACTACAGGGGTAGGCAATCTTTTTGAGCTGGGGGCCGGGTTGCTGTCCCTCAGACAACTGGGGGGCCGAAGCCAAAAAATAAATAATTTAAAAAAATTAAATATATAAATAAACCAGGACAAATGTAGGACAAAATTTTCAAATGGTAGACACTTAAAAAAAAAAAAAAAAGGACACGCAAAAAAATGTGCTGATTTTTCAAAAAATGTTAATATAAATGCATGTTTCTGAGGCTTCTATAGACAATTGCCCCCCAGAGGCCCCGGCGGCAATCGGCGGCAGGATCGGGCTGGGGCCGATCCCAAGGCCTTGCCGGGCCGCATCCGGCCCGCGGGCCGCAGGTTGCCTACCCCTGATGTACTATGTATTTTTTCTCTGTCTGCTTCCTTCACTATCCCGCTCTCACATCCTTACATGGTAATTGGGAACACAAGGGCCTGAATGATTCTGACTTTAGTGTTCAGTTGTATGTCTTTGCTCTTCAGTGTCTTTTCCAGTTCTTTCATAGTTGCCCTTCCCATTCCTAGTCTTTTTCTTATTTCTTGTCTGCAGTCTCCATTCTGGTCAATGTTTGATCCTAGATATGGGAATTCTTTAACTATTTCAATTTCCATGTTGTCTAGATTGAATTTGTGTATTTCTTCTGTGGTCATTATTTTTGGTTTCTTTATGTTCAACATCAGACCTGCCTTTGCACTTTCATCTTTGACCTTTCTTATTAACTGTTCCAATTCCTGAATGTCTTCTGTTAATATTATGGTGTTGTCTCCATATCTTAGGTTGTTAATGTTGCTGCCTCCTATATTAACTCCTCCTTTTTCTGATTCTAAGGCGGGTTATAGACCGCCCATTTGAGGCGGGCTGCACCCGCCCCTTTCCCCAGTGTATTGGGGCCTCAGCTGTTAGAACGGCAGCCGCTGAGGCCCTGATCCGCTGCTTTTCAGGCTGCGGGGAAGCAGCAAAACGCCGCTTCCCCGCAGCCTGAAAAGGGGTGTCCCTGGGGCTTCAAGCCCCAAGGACACCCCGCGGCGGCGGGGAAGAAGAGGAGAAAGGGGCCGCTTGGCCCCTTTCTCCATTGCTTCGCTGGGCGCAGCCATCTGAAGGCCTGTGCCCAGCGAAGCAAAGCGCCGCCGCAAACCAGGAAGGAGGCTCCGAAACGGAGCTCCTTCCTGGTCCGTGGAAGGGCGCCTAGACGCCCTGGCACGGACCGACGACGTCACGTCCATGCCACCCCGATAGAGGCGCACGGTCGTGCATCGTCATGGCGGCCCCCTTGTGGAAGGGGAGCCGCCATTTTGTACGCACTCAGTCCGTACTAGGGTTAGGGGGTGGCGAGAGCACCGCACCTTCCTAACCCTAGTACGTAGTCCCTCGGGTTACGAAATTAATTCGTTCCGCCGCTCCGTTCGTAACCCGAGTAAGTTCGCAACCGAAAAGGCTTTCGTTAGCGCTGGGAAGCCGCTAGCCGCGCTTTGCGGTTTGAATTTCGCGCCGAAAAAAATTCGTAAACCGAAAAAAATATCGTAACCCGGAACAGTTTTTTTTTCCATGTAACTTTTTCGTATCCCGGAAATTTCGTAAGCAATCAATTCGTACCCGGGGCACACTGTACGGCTGACTCCGTACTTTAATGGCAGTCTGTAACCCGCCTAAGTCTGCTTTTCTTATGATGTTTCTAGCATATAAGTTAAACAAGTAAGTGATAGATGCAGCCCTGCCTGACCCCTTTGCCTACTGGGAACCACTCTGTTTCCCCAAATTCTGTTCTGATGGTGGCCTCTTGTCCTTGGCACAGCTTCTCATCAGGACTATCAGATGTAGTGGCATGCCCATTTTATTCATTTATTGTCTGTGATTATATCCTGACTTTATTCCATCTGAATTCAAGGCAGAGCACATGAAATCCCATCTCTCTGCTTTTTCCTCACAATAACTTTATCAAGCAGGTGAGTGGCATGAAGTCACAATGAGTTTTATTGTTCAATGGGAGTTGAACCTCAATCTTCTAAATTCCTGTCCAATAAATTATTACACCACACTGGCAGTCTCCCTCACCTCTTTTTCATCCTTACAGATAATGAATATCTGAGTCTGTGCAGACTGCCCTTAAGGGGTGGTTTTGTAGCCTGCCTCCAACTGCACCAGATCAGGGCCACGCAACCACAGCTGCAACCCTGATTGACCTTTCCAGGGTGCAAAAAAGAGCCACAAAAAGCGGTTCCTTTTTGCACCCTGGAAAGGGTGAAATAGCTATGCAACACAGCTTCACGGTGCACCTTTGATGTTGCCATCATGGGATACAGCATCAGAGAAGTGCTTGATGCCACACACCATATGAAGCATCATGTGACAGCACGCCACCCTGGGGGTGGAGTCGGGTTGCATGCCTGTGGACGCCACACCCTGACTCTGCCCCCATCTGTAGTCTTAGGGCTCATTCACACTACGAAATACCTGGTTTGGAAACTGGGTTATTTCCCTGTCATTCTGCTTGCCCTGATTGTATTTGGTGCAGTTTTCACGGTGGGCCCCACAAGATCATTTAAACCAGTGCATTTGGCACTGGATTCCTTAACAGCTCTTTTTTTAAAACTGCAACTACATTGGCCCTTCTTGTACACAGATTTTTTATACACGGATTCAAGCATCCACGGCTTGAAATGTTAAAAAAAAGTATAAATTTCAAATATCAACCTTGGATTTCCTTTTTTATAAGGACACCATTTTGCTATGTCATTAATATTTAATGGGACGTGAGCATACCGGATTTTGTTATTCACAGGGGATCTTGGAACCAAACTCCAGCGAATAACAAGGGTCCACTGTATTTGCATCTCTGATAGTGGAATTCACTATTGGACGATTTGGATTGCATAGCCACCATTCAGGAATGCAGATGCCTTCATTTTTTATCTGGAATGGTGGTGAATAGAAACGTCAAACCAGATTTAAATGCCATTGAAGATTTGCTGACCTAAAATGTAGTGGGAATGGTGAATCAATTTTGAATCGATTCATAGATGCGAATGTCTCGGTGAAAAACACTTAAGTGTGACTGACTGCCAATTAACTTAGTAAATTATGGTTCGTGGTTTGAGTGTTGGACTATTGATTCTGAAGATCGGGTTTGAATCCAGCTTGGCCATGTAAAACCAACAGCTGACCTTTGGCAGTCATACTCACAAAGGATGGTAATGGCAACCTTCTCTGAAGAAACTTGCCAAGAAAACCTGTGACAGGGCCGCCTTAGGGTTGTCATAAGTCGAAGATGACATAAATGACACAACGACAACAACAAAAACAAGGAATGGAAAAAAAACCTGTTTTTTTTCTTTCTCCCACTTATGGATTTTTTAAAGTTCAAAGTTCTTTTGATCCCAAATATGAAAACATTTGCCAAATGTGGGTAAGGGGCTGCTCAGACCGCCATTTGGTCGGCTTGGGGGCGGAGTGAGGGTGTAGAGTCTCCACCACACACACCCCTGGCTCCACCCCAGGGCAGCATGACCCTGTGTGCCCACACACGCACTGTGCACAGTGTCACAGCACTTCTCTGGCACTGCGTACAGACAACACAGAGCCAAAGGAGTGCCAGCAAGCTGCAGCTATCACGCCGTTTTCAGGGCGCAAATAGGAGCTGCTTTTTGCAGTCCTTTTTGTGCCTGCAAGGGCCGGGTCAGGGCCACGATGGGCAGTTGCTGGGCCCCCAATCGTCTGAAACAGGGAATTGCAATGCAATTCTCCTCATCTGAAACTACCCAAATTGAAGGGGGTACAGCTATTCTCAGTAAGATGCAGTCCATATTGTACCTTCCTTCTACATAGTAAAAAACTGAGGGAATATCCTAAGGGGGGGGGGGTGAGATGGGCAAATCTAATTTTATATTCCCTAAATGTCCAGATTTGGTTTCTCCCCCATGTGAATGTTTTTAAACTGCATGTTGTTCCTGTGTTGAGTATGAAGAAATTGAATAAGTCGTCCTCAAACAAACTAAAGGAAACTCTAATCCATCCCTATTGATGGGGTTCAGGGGAACAATCAACATAATTTATAGTTGGGAGAGGATCTGTGATAGCTCATAGCTTCCATGTCAATAGGGACACTCACTCTACTCTGGGTTTTATCTGACCATTAACGGAATATCAAGCATCTGAAACATATCTTTTAAAAACAAGGAACTGACAGAAGTGCAGTTTCAGATTTCTAGAGTATCCCTGGTTTTGCCATCATATAAATTTTTGATTGGATTCTTGGGTCTGAGTACGGAAAAAAGACTCAGCTCTCTACGTCCCAACCAAAAACCATAGATTCCATGTTAAGGATTAAATACGGAAATCAAGAAATCAAACCAAGTTCTAATTGCTACAACAGGCTATTCACTCTCTCCTGCCGGGAGTCGAAATCCCCAAGATGTGGGGAATAACACAAGCCGCAACATTAAATCCTCATACAGAATAAATTTCCACATTATTTTAACCGCTTTTCTCTATGCATCATTGTCATTGGGCCCTGGGATTTGACGAGTTTCACAAACATGGCCCTTTATTTTTTCCATATATTGGAACAATAATATCGGCTAGCCCGTCTTGAAAAAAACACAAATCTGGGCTGTATTGGCATGTGTTAAGTGTTTATCGTAAAAGAATTTGATTGCTTCATAAACTGCGCGGAATATTGTATATCAATCACCAGTTGCCCATCCAGCTTCAATCTATTTTTAACCTGATAAAGATTCACGAGAAACCATCAAAGAGGGAAATGTTCCAAGCCCATTCCTTTTGCAGAGGCAAAATCTGGAACTCATTAACAGACAAGCCTTAGCCGTAACATTCATGCCTTTGGACAGATTGCACCTCATTTTCAGTATTTCTGAATGTCTCCACAGGAATATGATGCAAACTTTGGTGCAGTCAGCAAGAAGAAAAAAATTCCCCTGAAACACTACCCAGGCTGCTGCCCCCCTTGTCGAATTAATGTCAGTTTAAGGGTCATGCCTCCATCCTATGGAATCTGGGATTTGTAGTTTGTTGTGGCACAGAGTGCTCTGGCAGCGAAGCTAAAAGCTCACAAAACAAAACATCCGACTTGCATAACCCTAATCAAGGGGTAGTTAAAGAGTAGCACACTGCATTTAATCTTGCAGTGCAGATGCAACCTTAGGATATGAATGCGCTGATGCTTCCTTGTTCAGAGTTCGTCCATTTGTCTTATAAGCCTTTGCCTGGTGCAAACAAAACAGGATGTGCTGTGTTACATTATTTATTCTAACCATTGCGAACAATCATTAATCAGTTTCTCCCAAGAGTTTCCCACAAAAATCTAGTTTCAAAAATTGACCATTCTCTAATTTTTTGCAGTCACGAGCGGCAAAAGAGAGATTTTCACTGAGTCCTGGTTTTGGTTTGTTGGGTCACTTACATGCAAGACTGGGAGCTATAGATCTGCACATCCCATCAATGTTTTTCCATTGGCCAGATTTGACTTGGACACCAAGAAGCTGAAGTCTACATGTTCTGACGGGTCCCAGCTTTCTAATTTCTTGTTCATACAAAGAGGTCTTGTAATCTAAACTGAGACTGAAGACGCGCATCTACACTGACTTTAAAATGGCCTCATTTTGCATTTTTCAGGTCCACCCTGTTGCACAGTTGATCTCATTAATGCCACACACTCACCGACACACAAGGTTGACATTGACACATGGCATGCATTCCTCCCTGGAGTACTCACTCCCACCCCCCCCCCCCCTTACCATCCTGTATCAACTATCAGCCAATGGCCCTTTTGTTTCCCTGTCAACTCTATTGGATCCACTCTTATTGGATTGCCTCCTGATCCAATTCCCCCCCTTGCGTTCCAGTGTGTGCAACGAGGGAATTTTCAAATGTTACTACAAACCATAACACACATATGACCGAGAAAGAAAAATTAAATATATTTTATTTACCTATATTGAACCTGTCCAGCCATGGAAATCGGCAGTGCGAGGAGAGATTGCGGCTTACCCTTCCCTTTCCCTCTCACGTGTCACATTGTTTGGGTTACTGTTTTACTCTCCCCCTCTGATCCCCCCTACATTGCAATTAGCATCTGCCATCTTTGTTTTTACTCTCCTCCCCCATCTTCTTTTGCTACTTTGATGCTTTGTGTGGCTTGCACCTACACCACAGCACACACAATGCAGCACAAACCCAGGCTGGCCCGAACCAAACCAGTTCTGCCCACCAAAAACTCCTCCACCTTGCTGCCCACCCGCCGGTCTCGGGAAAAACACCGTTTCACACACTTTGCAAATATCCAGTTTTTCTACTCAAATCTTGGAGTCAATACCCAATCCCCCCTCTGGTTTACCAGCCCTGGCATGAAGTCAGTTGTTGGATTCAGCTGAAACTTTACCCAGTGAGTCCCCTGCAGTGTGTTGTGTTTGGGAGGGGGGGATTCCTAGTGGCGAGGCTTATGTGGGTGCATGCCCTCCTTGTTCCATCTTTTTCCTGATGAGGAAAACCATGGTGGTGGCACAGGGGTGTGAGGCGCCTGTTACTCTGGAGTATGGGGCTGGATGTGGGATGGGTGGGGAAGCAATGCAGGGAATCACAAGGATTGTGCCAGGGGGTGGGGAGAACATGCAGGAGGGACACGGGATACTGTAGGGGATGGGACGCACATGTGGGAGGAGTGTGGGGATGGTTTTGCAGGAGGGAGTTTGGGGGGAGGTCCTGGATGGATGTATCCCCCTTCTAGGCTGCACCACCGCACTCCCAATGATGCCACTGATTCACACACTACATCAGGTGGAAGCCCATCTGCAGACAGAGCGATGAGACTTTTCTTTGGTCTCATGAACAACTATGAACGAAAGACATTTCTTAGCAAAGCTTTCATAGACTGAGGGGGTCACCGCCTGCCCCTAAAGGTGGCTCCATGCCGTCTCTTTTCCTCGCCAGATTGGGGCGCAGCAACCACCCCACCAGTCCAATCTGTCCTTTCCACAGCACAAAAAGAACCTGCAAAAAAAAAGCCGCTCCTTTTCCACGCTTGTGGGAAAGGGTTGTCCTAGCTGGGCAGCAATAGTGGCTTTTGGCCCTCCTTTGGCCACAGAGCAGCATTTAAAAAAACTGAGCAACGGAGTAGTGTCGTGATATCCCCACTATGCAGTTGGGGCCTGCAGCATGGACACCACCATTTGGGCGGGTGTTGTGTGCAGCTGACGTGCATTGCTTCCCCATTACCCCCATGCTGGCGATATGCTGGTCTGAACAGCTCTAATCTTCTTCATCCGATTTATCTCCGTTTATCTCAGATCAATTAACATTTATGCTACAAAACTTTTCTCTCCAGTCTTAAAAGTGCTACAATACCCCTTTTTGCCATTTTGACCCATAACAACACAGCTAGTCTTTGAATCTGTTATGCACTTTATGCTGGCCTTCGCAGTTGCCATAATAGAATATATCGTAGAAATAATGTTCCTCTGATTAATCTAGAAACTAAATGTTCGCTGTGTCACTTCAGCAGCACAATACTAGACATAAAGGTTACGCCACGTATAATTTGAAAAACAATGACATCATTTGATCCCTGATAGTTAGAATAAGAGTTTTACATCAGTTTAAATTATTTGGGTCTTGCAGACTTGTGGCATTGCTCTACTCCAGTGTGTTTCTTTATAATAGGAAGTTATCTTTTCTTTGTCTATGGGCATTTGGTCTTCATCTGCTTTGCCTCACAGAAAGTCTCTCACAGTCCAGCGGTTTTATTTTTAGCTTTCAGAAGTCTCTCGCTGCAAACATTTATTAGTGCAGAAGCGGAGGGACGAGTGAAAAAGAGAGATCTTAATTTATGAGTTTATATGATCCCCTATACTTCCTGTGCTCCCAGAGGGATTTATAACACATGTAAATCCCCCTCCCCCCAACAGAACTCCACTGTGAAGATTGGCAAGAAAAACATAATATATCAATTACCAGAGCAATTTCTTTCATATAGAAAGTTGTCAGAAAATTTTGCCCAGTCCACACCCTCTGCCACCTTTGCTTTCTGGACTGATGGCGATGGCCACAAGAAAGATCGGCATTTTCTACTTAACAGACTTAGTCTTTTTCTAAGGGAAAAATGTTCCCCAGGACAATTTGCCCCATGTGCATTGATTTGCAGATGATGGGGTCTGAAAACAATAATCTAGAAAACACCAGGCTGGGGGAGGTGGCATACGGCACACATGACCGTTCCTTTGCGAATTTCTGTCTTTTTTCAGGGTAAAAAACAACAAACATGTCAGTTCTTTTCATTTTCATCCACATTCCCTAGAGGAAGCTTTTGTTGTGTGATGGGTTCTTTGTCTACTGGACCGGATCATAGCGGCCATCCCACCTCCCCTGCCACTTTCATACTGAAACTGCCCACTTTCCAATGGGCAAAGTGTGGAAAAATTACTTTTTTTGGATCCCAAATTCTGGGAATTAAGCCATAAAAAATATTTTCTGTGTTTGGATCGGGCTCCAATGAAAACTATGTACCGTTTACCTTAGACTACTAAGATCAAAACTATTCTAAGGCCTTCTATGTTAAACTTTTCCCCAGTCCTGCATCCACATATAAGCAGGAATGGAAAAACAGTGACCGCATGAGCATTTCATATCCGTCTTTTGGAGGCTCTAGTGTCAGCCTTTTGACATCTAGTGTTAAAGCCAAAACCTGACAATGATTTTTTTACGGGTTCATTATATGCGCTGTATTGGAGAGGGTGTTTTGTGTACCTTCAAGCGGTTTCTGACATATGGTGACCCCTTATGCAATCTATCATGGGGTTTTCTGGCAGTCTTGTTCAGAGGAGGTTTGCCATTGCCTTCCTTGAGGCTGAGATAATTGTGTTTTGCCCAAGGGGTCACCCATGGGGTTTCTGGCTGAAGGTGAACTCCTGAGCATAGTGTTGTTAATTCTCACACTATGTACTATATCATCGTCTCTCTATAGGACTATTAGGTGTCCTTATTAAAAGGGATATCCCTTACTGAAGCTTGGAGAGAGCTTACCTTTTTATATAGAACCCCGAATGAGGAAGTCATCCCCCTATTGTGGGGTGGGGCTTCATAAAGGACAACATGTGTCATCATGTTAATTGAATATGGACAGTATGCTATTTTTTCAGTGACAATTACAGGTACATGGCTAAGTGAAAGGGAATTATGCTGATAACAGACAGCCAAAATAACGCTGCTGAGTCACAGTGGAGGTATGGGTTTTCAAGATGCCATGCCTCTAAACGTCAGAGCCCACCAAAGCCACACTCCGTCGGTAGGGGTTTGGTGGGCGACGTCTGGATCTTAGGACGCATGCATCCATTGAAACCACCATACCTCCACTGTGACTCGAACGCTTTATTTTGGCCTGTCTGTAACAGGCCAATATTTTCGTCTATTTCAATCGACCGCCAAACATAGTTTCATACAGTGGTACCCCGGATACGAATGGCCGGTTACGAATTTTTCGGGAGATACGAAAAAACCCATAGGGATTATTGGTTCGGCTTACGAAGTGGTTCTCGGGTTACGAAAAAACCGCGGCGCTATTTTCCGCCACCGGAGGGCAGCCGAGAGCTTTTTTCCATAGCCCTATGGGATTGGCTTACGAAGGTATTTCGGGTTACGAAAAACCGTCGACACGAATTAATTTCGAACCCGGGGGTACCACTGTAGATATTTTGTCTGGGGTCAGCCGTCACAGCAGGAAGTCCAGCTGTCCCTTAGTTGCGCTTTTGAAAGCCTAGCAACACTACAGGATGCATGCACATGACACATGGAGTCAGGTGCCCGTGGCAATGGAAACCACTGGGTGACCGGGGATGAAGACCACATGCTCTCAGCCCCAAAAACATTGTGATCTTCACCCTTAAGGAGCACCATGTATCGAAAACTACTTTCAAGGAGCATGGGGATTCTTCCAGGCTCGTGATGTTGCATAAGACCATGAAAGGCTCAGAAAGCTTCAACAGTCACCTCCCACGGTATGCACCATCTTCTTGGCCCCGCCCCCTCATCCCCTTGCCCATCTGGCTTTTTGGCAGCACCAGCATGCAGATGCACAGAGAAGGAAGGAACACCATTGTCACGTGACAAAGAACCTTGGGGACAGCTAGAAGGCGGAGGTACATTTCTAGGTTAGAAACCCAAGCTGCATACAGAAAATCATCCTCCTGGAGACCCAGAAAGACACAAGCAAAGTTCAGTCTGACAGACGGAGACCTATTAGCTGTACTGGGATAGAAACTGTAGGGAAGTGTTTTCTGAAATACAGTGTTACCCGACCACCGGTTGTAAAAATTAATTCGTTCCGCGGTTAATTTCGTAACCGTAAAACCTGTGAAGCCGAATTCCCATAGGCGCTAATGGAAAAATAGCCTCGTGCTGCCCTCCGTGGCGGGGGAAAATAGCGCCGCGAGTTTTTTCGTAACCCGAAAAACTTCGTAGCGAACAATAAAATCCTATGGGATTTTTTCGTATCCGAAAAATTCGTAACCCGGCGCATTTCGTATCCCGGTGTACCACTGTAAATAATATGTAAATTCAGAGTATAGTGATGATGTTGTTGGGGAACTGGCAGTGTGAGTACACAGAAAGGTCTGGACAAAGGGAGCTGGATGATCCTATATGGTAATCACAGGCGTAGAGGTTATCTGCTCGGCTTTATAGTGGAAAGGTCAATGGATAGAGCAAGAGTTATTGTGTGGTCCTAGCTGGACATTAGTTGAGGGTGAGGCTAAGACATGCACAGAAAAGTGTGGAATCTGTGGAGAGATCCTTTGTAAAAGGAGACATTTCATTACCAGTGCTCAGAATTTGGGAATGTTAAGCTAGTTTTGACTAAACCTCCGGCGAATTTTTTAACAGAATGGCAAGTAGTCCATTTTGGACTGAGGGGAAGTTGACGATCTGTTTTTCAGGCTGCTCACGGTTTCGAAAAAACATAAACTCATGCAGATTATGCATCACCAGTGGAAGTCTTTTTGTTGCCTATTGTGTTGGTTCCAAGTATCAGGTGTAGTAGAGTTGAATCATGAGATTACCACTGATGAGTCCAGTTTGGGATTCACACCAGAGATGGTAGTAAGTGCGTTGTTATGTTGTTGTGTTCTTTTTCTTATTCGTATATTCAGTTGTGGAATACAATGAAACCATATAATTTTTTTAAAAAATCACTTGGAGCTTCCCTAAAATACCCTAAAATCAAGAGCTGTGGTGGGAGGCCCCTTGGAAAAAGAGAAGTAATTAGCATGTCCCTGTGTAAATATAGAATATTTGTCCATATACTTATGTGTGGAGGAAAGGGAAGGATAAGCAACATTTTTTTAAAAGAGCGCTTCCTCTAAACACAAAAAAGGTGTTAACACATTAATGTCCTACATTTAATTTGTCTTGAGGAGGTCTGTTTTTTCAATGACCTCCGGAGAGATTGTGCCTTAGAGTTCCTCAGAAGGTCTTAGATTGGTTTATCACCAGACTTTGTTACCAGCGAGACTAACACAAGCGCTTACGGACCGCCCCCTTTGGGGTTGGCCTGTAGGTGCTCCTTTCCCCACTGGATCAGGGCTACAGCTCCTAGACGGGCGCCTCTGGGGCCCCGATCCGCCGCGTTTCCAGGCCAGGGGGGAAGCGGGCAAAAGGCCACTTTTCCCGTGCGGCCCTGTTGAAGTGGTGTCCTTGGGGCATCAATGCCCCAAGGAACCCGAATGGGCGTCAAGGACAGCAGAAAGGGGGCGTCTTGGCCCATTCTGCCTTGTGCGCTGGCGCAGTCCATCTAAAGGCTGTCACCAGCGACGCAATCCTGGAGGGCTCTGGTTTTGGAGCTCCTTCTGGCGCTGTGGAAAGGGCACTCTATGCGCACGCTGACACGGCGCCAGTACGTCACAACCGCGCCAGACCCTCTTTGGAGGCGGCATGGTGGTGACGTAGCAATGGGCGTCCCCCATGTGGAACGGGCACTGCCATTTTGGTAACGGACTCAATCCGACTAGGGTAGGGGGTCCGGAAGGGACACCCCTTTCTAAACTAACCCTAGTAAGGACAAGTCCGTAGATACGCCGCCGTATGTAACCAGCCACAGTTTCTCCTTAGGGCAACAGTGATGTTTAAACCCAATACAGTTAATTAATAGTGGTTGCCAAAAAAGATTGTAAATCCAAGCAGTAAAAAAATAAAAAATCACTGTGGCAGATTTTGAAAATCTGCCCAAGGATGGCTTCCTTATGATGAATTGCAGAAGGTTAGTCGGGATTTATGGGTTTAACTATTAGCTGAAGGCCAAGGTGTTTGGAATGTTCGAATGTGAGCAGAGCAGACCAGGCATTCATGCTTTCAAAGCCGGAGGGCCTAATGTTCATCAGCATAAGCAGGCCTGAAAAGCCACAGATCTTTTGACAGTAAATTACAAGGCATACACATACGGCTGAGTAAAATGCGTGAAGTCAAACCCCTTCTGTCATGAAGCTCAAAGCCATCCACAAGAACCTCCCCTTTTTAAGTCTTGCTAGGAGATTAGCACACCGATCAAAAAAAGACAGGAGATAGCGGTATGCTCCAGCAATACTGGGCCATAAAGGGGAGATGTGTCACGTGAGCATTGCTAGTATACACATGATTAGCTCGTGAATAAGAGGAATTCGAGCACCACTTTTATTTGGAATTCTTGTATAATTTCTGTAGGCTAAGCCTGGGCGGGCAGTTGAATTCATGTCAATTGCAGGGTTTTTTTTCATAGCAGAAATAGTGGAAAAGTGGCTGCAAACTATTGAATACATTTTTGACGGGCTTTTCGGCCATCAAAAATGCTGTGGCAGTTTCCAGTAGCTTCTGCAGGAATGCTGAAGGAGCAAGGATAGAGGAATGATGAGCGTGCAAATAAGGCGGTGGTAATGGTGTAAGGAGCAATCCGGAGAAGATTCTAATTGTTCAGTATGCACCCAGGAAAACGATGTGCAGGTGGGGCGATCAGGGTAAGCAGGAAATGAAACAGCGGCATAAGGAGTGAATATCTCATGTCAGCGATTTTTCAAAGGTAAGGCATGCTGTCACAAACAAGGATGAGATGTTATCTATAAAAGGACTGTGGAAAAAATCGCTAGAAAATCCAGGGAATCGTTCATATCACAGATTACCAGTAGGAGAGTTTATTCTCTTTCCTCAGACGTCAAAGCTAAGTTGGACTGCTGGACTTGTGGAGTAATCGATGAATGTGTAAGCATCGTTACACTTGCGTTAAAATTTTAATAAAGTGTGTATACAGAATTCTTAAAATTAGTAAGTTGCGCTCTGGTTAGGACTGTGGACAGGAGAATCCCAGGTGCAGTAGCTGTTGTCAGATGAGAAGGAACTTGCAAAACACTCGAATATTCTTTTGCATAAGAATACTTGTTTTTATGAAATTCAGGGGGCTGCCAGAATCAATGGACCAACTTGAAGGCACATACCCACACAAACTGGCAGACCATGTTATGGATCCTAGTTTGGATAGGGAAATTTCTCAATTTCTGCGTGAGACGGGAAATACAAATTTGGGGTAACAAAAAGGTCTAGGTTGTTCAGAATTTGCCTCAGTTGTAGCTGTTAGGGCTATGTGAGTTCCAACCTCCCTAGCACTACGAAAGCAGGCAGGCCGCGACCGTTTTAATGTGGAGATTATCCTGAAAAATAAAATAAACTAGGGTGGAGGCCAGGCCCATTGGACGTACAGAATTCTGTAAATATAAGTATTTCAGGGGATGGTTCCGTCAGAAAATGAGGTCAAAATTTGGATGCACCTTGAATGCAAGGTTAGAATGGGAATGTATATGAGAGATGTAAAATAATACCAGCCAGCCTTTGCATCACCCTTGTTTAGTCAAGTCATTGGATATAATTGCTGTTTGGCACATGCTTGTAATCTTTTTAACTGATTCACATTAACATACTCATGCAGGTCTTCTTCACCTGAGAGGATTCTTAGTAGCAGGAGTTATCTTTCTCTTCAACCACAAGCTTTACGGAAAAGATTAAGAAGAAAATTGACTTCTTTTAAAATAAGCCCCCAAATCTCCAAATGCAGGTAAGTGTGCTAGTCCCATTTTAGGCACCTCCTGTTGTCGTCTTGACCGCGAACAATGGTGCGTTCAGAGGGTATCGTTCTTATGAAATATTGACTTTGGCACACCATCCTGAGAACCGTCCTTCCTCCTTCATGTTAAAGGTTCCGGACAGTCTTTAGATATAATATCTATTTGAAGAAGCGGTAGCAAAAAGGGATAAAACGTGGGAAGCTAGGCTCCTGCGGCCAAAGGAAAATACCTGACGAGCCCAATATATTTATTGTGTGCATCAGAACAGGTATCAAAGGTGAACAGTTTTAGCACTGTGTTTGCACACAGAGCATACATTACAAGCCATCTCCGCAGAGGGTAAAGTTGCCCCAGATAGCAACTGGGAGATAGATGGCTTATCTTTACATTAATCTGATGAAAAGCAGAAGTCCTTGTGTGTACCAGTCAGGATACTCCAGGGTCACGTGGAGTATCCTGACCCCTCTTAGTGCTCTTCCCTGTTTGTACAAGGGCTTCCATTCCAAGAGCCTGAGGGCAGCTATTGAAAGTGCATCACACTGAGTCCATAGATGTGTCCATTGCCACCGATGGAGTCATTTTGCTCTGTAGGTCAAAAGCAAGGGCACCCAGCATGAACCAATGGAGGGGGGCCTGGTTCTAACCTCAGAGTGAGCAACTGTCCCATGTGACTGCAGCCATTCACACACAACGACAACCACACTGATAATATGGCTAGCCAAGCCATGGAGAGCAGGACAAGACCTGCAGAGGAGTAAGAGTGAGAGGCAGGCCCGAGAAGCCAAGCCAAAGTCAGGGATACTGGGGGAGTCAGAATAGCAAGCAGTCCACGAATCAAAGGCAGACCAGAAGATAACAAGGGTCCCAGTCCAAGGTCAAAGCCAACAAGGAGTCCAAGATACAAGGAGCCAGTGCCAGAAGCAATCACACAAGGAATCATGCAATAAAAACTCTGGCCACTGAGTGGAGGCCTCTCTACACGCTTAGTAAGGGAAACACTCTCCACCATGCCACCTTGAGGCGGTTGGACTAATTGCCTCTCTGCATCCTCTTGGATCTGCACCTGCAAGCACTCTCAGCCCTTATCTCTTTGTAAGTAGGCACATGTAATAGAAGTAGTTCTGGTTGCTGAATGAGTAGATGTTGTTGGTCTTTTTGGGCCCAGAACCATGGTTTGGGCCGTGTCGTGTCCATCTGGGACTTTCTTCAAGAGGATGATGGGGGGGGGGGAGTGTCCATTTAATTGGTTCATTTACGACAAGACCAACATACATTTTGTATGGTCTGTCCATTAGCTCTGACGGATTGTCTGCTTTGCAGTGTTACTTGGGATCCGAAGTATAGTTGTGAAACAAAGAGGAGGAGAGTAGACAGCGAGATCAGTGTGCTGGATCTTCTGCTTTTGTAAGCTACAGCACTAATCTTCCGCTCCAGCCTGAAAAACGTAGGAAAACAGTCCTTGTTTACTTACCCCAAGCTTTAAATATCATTGTTATGGACTAGCGATTCACCTTCCCAGTCAGCATGACTGATGATTCTGGAATCTGGAGTTTGGTCCAACAACAATGGAAACCATTCGTTTGGGGACCCTAGTCTATCCTCAGTCATCGCCATACTTCCACTGTCACTCTTCCTGCACTTTACTCCCTTTGGCTATGCTTCCTGCATTTGTAATACTGGGGATGCTGGTTGTAATGATCTGTGCAAGAGCAAAGAATATGAGTTGAGGGCAAGACACAAGCACTGCATATCTTCACAACTAGGGGAGGACATGAACGATTATGCACAGAGGAGCAACAAAAGTCAGGTCCTGAGTTCATTGATAGCAGTCTGGAGCAAATGAGGAGGTGGAAATCAGAACTGAAAAGACCTCACTGAAGAGAAACCATAAGGCAAACCCAGAGTCATGACCAGAATTGGAAGCCAAAGTACAAATCCAGGCACACCAGAGCTGGATTTGCACTTTGAGACTTGCACTGGATTTGCAAGGTGTCCACTGCCACAGACAACCTTATACTCATCCTATCCTGAAGAAGCCAATGGCCAGCTGGGTTGAAGATATTTTATGTATCTTATACTTTTCTTCACAGTACATTGTAGGATTAGCCCAAGACATTTTGCAAGTTGGGGCGAATATACAGATGGTACTCCTTTCCATTCCATGAACAAAAGCTGACTTAATTGGCAATTGGCTCTTTCTTCAACACTGGCAACATGAGAGTATCCTCCACCCCACCTGAAGAAAGCAGAATAGCTTTAGGGGTACAGGACGGACTATGCTGAACACAATACTTTTTTTCATCTGGCTGCTGCAATGTAGCATCTACCATCTAAGGTAGATACTTCACTCTGTCCAATGGTAGGGCCATCCCAGCTTTGTTACCAAGATGAAAATGGTCAATAATTCAGCATATTTTGTCTACCATTATTCCCTAAACAGTATACAGTGACATGTACAGTATAGCAGCACTCTACATCCACATCTAAGAAACCATCTTATAGGGCAAAACCCATTTTTGGCACTACCATCAGTAAAATAATTTCAGCACAAAAAAGTTTCAAATTCCTATAATCCAGGAGTTTATCAAGATGAATCCTGATAATATTAAGAGCAACACACTGGGTTTACTGATTTAGGAGGGGAAAGCCCCTTCAGGCACTTACTCTCTGCAGGACCTTACAGGCTGATGGTTTTAATAATGGGCAGTTAACCACAGTGACTCCAAATGAGAATGGGGTAGAAGGGAAAAAATTCAGCTAAGGGCAAGCTGATTTGCAGCAAAACCAATTTCTTTATTTAAAAGATATAAAAAGATTGCAGTAGAAATCAATAGCACATTCTATACTCAGTGCAAGGTATTTCTCATAGTAAAAGATGGAGGAAATGGCATCAGAGCTAAAACCTTACTTGTAACCAATCTAAGAGACTTAAGGGACTACTGACTAAAACACACACATGGATTTTCTCACCTTCCAATATGAAGCAGAGTCTGAATGTCAGAGCAGTATAAGGCAGAGAATTGGGTTTCAGAGAGAGACTCTCTGTATTTAACCGCTTCCTATTTGAGGGGCTGTCTCCTAAAATGAAGGAAACAGCTATGGGTGGGGCAAAAAATGACTTCACTGTTGTTCTATAGAGCATTCAAAAAACAAAAACATGTGCTTAAAGTGCTCAGTGCGAGGCTTGTACCTCTGTTCTAAAGGACAGATGTGAGTGTGTTGTTCAGACACTGATAATGACTCTTAGATAGTCTGGGTGGTAGAAAACAACAATTATTATTATTATTATTATTATTATTATTATTATTATTATTACCCTGCTTTTCAGCCAAGGCTATCAAAGCAACTAACAATTTGTTAAGTAGACATTTAGACATTTCCCTGCCCTCAAGCTTACAATCTAAAATGTACAATGGACCTGCTTACACAAAACAAAGCCAATTCAGAGAATGTCTGCCTGGAAAGGAGTTGGGTGTGTGTGTGTGTATACACACACACACACACACACACACACTGTGTGACCTAGGAAGGCAGGAGTGATCTGCATGTGCATTGTTCTGTTGCTAATGGCAGGCCTCAGGGTGAGAGGGTCTGCAAAAGAGGATTAGTGTTTGCTTGATAATGCTCATTGTCTGCTCAGAGAGTTCTCATTTGCATTTGTTGAGTCTCTATCTGGACTAGTAGCCAAACCTTGTTTACTTTAAGGGTTTCCTCTTTCCCAGCCATTAGCAACAGAACAATATACATGCAAATCACTCCTGCCTTCCCAGGTCACACAGTGTGTGTGTGTGTGTGTGTGTGTGTGTGTGTGTGTGTACACCCAACTCCTTTCCAGGCAAACACTCTCTGAAGATGCCAGCCACAGATGCTGGCGAAACGTCAGGAAGAAACTCTTCTAGAACATGGCCACATTGCCTGAAAAACCCACAAAAAACTATGGATGCCGGTCATGAAAGCCTTCGACTTCAAAAGCCAATTAAGTTTAGAAATGTATCCTCTTTCAAATCCAGATAGCGTTGTCCAACAACTGTGGAAGCTGCATAATACCTCAGAATTAAGGGTGTACCAATCTGAACTAATTTGGCAGGTCTCCATTCACTGGAAGTAAACAAAACAGTTAAGCACTGATTGGTCTCATCAATGAAAATATTTCCCTGTCAGCAAGAGGTGGGATGAGGTTTGATCCAGGAAAATCCAGGTTATTTTGCCCTACCTCTCCAGACTCTGGCAGCAGATAATTTCTTGCCTTATGCATCAAAGTCTAATGTACATATTTACTAAAAATAATTCATAACAATACGAACTCCACTTCTTCTAATCTGAGAGATCTTGGACTCTTTCACTAGCACCACTGCTGGGACATAACTTGATCATTTTGAATGTCTGTGCTGTGCCTAAATGCATGCAAGCTATTGGGTTGCTCAGTTAAAAGATACCATCACTATGTTTTAAATTTCAGATTTCTGTAGGAATAATAAAGTCAACAATATCTGAACTGTCAAAACAGCAAAGTTTGAAAAAATCCTTTACAGTACCATTTCAATTCCAAATTAGCCACATTTATAGTCTTAAAGCTATTTATTTATTTTTAAAACAACTCTTGATACATATGGATGTGAGATGAATGTAGAAATATATTAAAATAGTAAAATAATCTAGCAAATAAGGCAATTTGTTGACTCCATGTTTACATTTTTAAAGCAACATATACTAATGTTTGAAAGTAAATAAAATGTTTATTGTTTGTTATTGTAACAAGTTTCTGACTTGTGGCACAAACCACACTCCTTCTCTGCTCAACATATCTCAGCATCCAGAACGAAGTTTGAGCCAGCCCTTGATTTATGAAATTGTTCCTCAAATGAACTATAAAATTAACTAATTAGAAAATAATTTAATGTTGCAGCTATGCTGCAAAATGAATGAATTTGTGCTTTGTTAAGATCCAGTTAGAATGCAACGTAAGTCCAAAACACACTACAGAAAGAATCCAATTTGAGACCGCTTTAACTGTCCTGGCGCAGTGCTCGGGAATCCTGGGACATGTAGTTTATTGTGGCATCAGACCTCTCTGACAGATAAGACTAAATGTCTCAGAAGACTACAGTTCTCACAATTCCCTAGCATTGATCAGCACAGTTTAAACAGTCTCAAACTGGATTATTTCTGAAGTGTGTTTTGGACCATAGTTATGCCTTAATTATTGGAGAATAATAAATAAGTAACTACTCATTTGTAACTACTTTCTTCAAACCGTTACAGAACAGCTGCCTTTCTCTTTTGTGGGTATCCAACAGGGCCAAGTTCATATGCCCTCCCTGAGTTGTTTCTTTATCTCATCCTTTAGAGTTTGCAGTCCTGAGTGACTTGTATTTCACTCCAGTAAACATTTAGCTGCTGCAGCTGCTGACAAATACTGTAGTGCTGACACAGTTATGGTTTGGAAATCATGCCAAAGAGCAAAGAAATATTGAGCTAATGATGGAATGGCTGAAATGTGGAAACTGACTCTGCTTGTGGATGAAACCTGAGAGACATTTGCTACCGCAGAAAAACCAAAGTAGGGTGGGGTAACCCTATCTGTTGATTACAACAGAAATCAAACAATGCTTTATTTCTCTCTTTGAAGATGCACAGCACACACATGATCAGCTAAACAAAAAGCAGAGTGGCCAGTTACCAGCATTGCTTGATAAGCCCTTGTTGGTCCATCACCATGGAAACATGCTTAGCGAGAAAGGATACTTGCCACACTGAGCACATCAATACTAACTCCATTGCAAGAATAGAGGCTTCCTCCTCAGTTGTTTGCCTGCTTGTGATGACGTGATGAAGTAGCTAGGCTGATCTTCTGTTGTTTACTAACTCTAGTTACTTCATCACGTCATCACAAGCAGGCAAACAACTGAGGAGGAAGCCTCTAGTTCTTGTGAATTTCAAGGGGGAGCAATGAAATACTACTACTATTACTACTACAACTACTATTACTAATAATAATTTCTTTTTTGCCCTCCTGATTTTTATCTTTTCTGCTAAAACTATTAAGAGTGGATGCCTAGCATGGTGCAGCTTGGAAACCAGTACATGAACTAGGCTGTATAAAGTAAATGAATGAATGATACAGTTACACACACACACCCCACACACACATTTGCAGCTTGGACATTTGTGAGTTTGATTAATATGTTCTCTCTAGGAATCTCTAGGTCCTACAGTGCAACTCTATCAGAGGTTGACCTATGTCAGAGGTTGCTGGAGAACCTAGAAATTCCTAGAGAAAACAATTCTCTAGGCATTTGTAGGTCATCCATCATGATGTTGATCACAGGGTTGTACAGGAGGACCTGGACGTTCCTAGAGAGGTGTTCTCTTAGGTAAAAAGAATAGTGGTTTTTTTATTTGCAGTTTTTCCACCTTCACGGGGATCCTTCACCCCTAACCCCAACAAACATGGAGGGACCACTGTGTTGAGTTTCCTGAACTCATTGTAGACTAGAAAAATTAAAGGTTAATCATAAGAGGGTTGAAATGCTACTTGTTTTCTTCATTGCTGTCTGGAGCTCTGAAAAGTTATGTTAGGGACAAGAAACTCCAAAGCTAGCATTGTCATGTTATTTTAAGGGGGGGGGGGGGGACTAAAAGTTTCAGTCCAAAAGTAACTTCTTTATATTTTGCTGTTATTCATAGACTAAGCTGTTTCTGAGATGTCTACCTTTTCTCACAGCTGTCTGTCCAGCTCTCTCATGCCATTAAGAGTCCGCTGTATTGACTCATTTGAGAATGTGGAGGTGGAGAAACGTTGACAAAATTGGTGATTTAATTTGATTTTTTAAAATATATATATAAATATTTCAAAAAAGATCATCATCATCTTCACCTCATCACTGCTTTACTTGTATCCCACTTTGCTCTGGTAATGTAGCTCACAATAATATCGAAACTTACCTGAGAGTTCATCCTGACCATTACACAACTCATGAAGTTCTTTAATGAGAATACAGCAATGCAGCAATGCATCCCTGTAGATGCTGAGCTATGGGGATTGCTGGAGTTTCTCTTTCAAGAAAGTAAGTTATGTAAGCCCTGAAATAAATAGCCCTGAATATTATGAATATTATGATCATGAATAGCCCTGGAATCCTGTACTGGTAACATGAATCTTGAAACATAAACAGAGAGTCGACATTACAACAGACCCATGAAAACATCTCAAATTGTACCACCACATATATTCTGCCAAGACAGCTCACTAAAGAGTCATATTAAAACCTAATAATAAAAATACCAAAGCAAAGTCTAACCTAATTGCAAAAATAAGCCATTGTTTTCAAAACAAATCATATTCCATACACAAACACACACATGCACTCTCATGGCTAACATTTCAATGCAAACTAGCAAAACAAATAAATCTACAATCAACATTCCAGCAGGCTAGGCAAAAAATATTACATTACCACTAACTTATTCAAAATCATACTGAAGCTAAAACAGTCCACTCAGGAAGAAGGCCTAACAGCACACATGTATGTACATTCAGAAGTTCCAGCAAGAAGGTACTAAACACAACAGCACAACAGCCTACCAACCTATACACTGAAAAAAATGTTGGATGGAAAAGCCATACATCAGGTGCCCGTGGAAATATTTCCCCTCATATTTGCTCTCCCTAATTTAGATTATATAAAGAGAAATGGGGGTTGGACTGGATGGCCTTGGTGGTCTCTTCTAACTCTACAATTCTATGATTCTATGAAATCTAGTCTCTTTTGTAGTGCCTTTCTCATTTCCCACTTCTCTTTCTTATTGCCTTCCACCCATACTCTTAAAACAAGTTTCTTAATTTAATTTGACTTTGTCCTCACCTGGAAAAGGTATCTAGACATCAGATGAACCACCTGACAACCAATGGCACATGTTCTGCTGCCTAGTTGCTTGGGGGAAATTGGGATGACAGACTTTGGCTTTCCATATTCAGAAAATCCTGTCGCCTGGGAATGAGGCAGATCCACATCCTTGAGTTGGCCATGTCCCTGACTACAGTATATTGTCCAAGGCTCCTTACAAGGACCCCCAAACTAGGGATGATGGGCATGTCTTTTTCAGTACCATGGAAAATAGCACCTCAAAGGTGTGACAAACCTGAAAGTGATTTGCTATAAATTACAAATTGTCACACTAATTCCCAGCCACAGTGTTCATGCAATAAATCTAAGAGGAGAGTACAATCAAGAGTCAATGGAAGCAGTACCTGGGAGAAAAGTTTTATGGTGGACCAGAGAAGGAATATCTCTGTCTGTAGAGGGGCATGTCTACACAGGCCAATTACACTGGTTTCTCCCTCACAGTGACTTGCCTATATGATGCAGGGCCAAAATATAGTATATGCAAGAGCATTTAGAATTTCAGTCAGAGAGCTCTAGTCTCTCAGTAAATGACAAATCCCATGATTCCATAGGATGCTGCCATGGCAGTTAAAGTGCAATCATTAGCATTATAATTGTTTAGTGTGTAAGAGTCATAGGAAACATTATATCAACAAAATAGAATTCCCTTACCTTACATTATGTTCAAGTAACCTCATCACAACATAGTTCTCTCAAAAGTAAAAGTAATTGAGTACTGATACTGGCAACCCTAATCACCAGAGAGTTATCCTCTACAGTCTGTTCTTGTGCTGCATGCACTTGTATTTGCTCAGGTTTAAAATATTCCTATATTAGTGGATACTCATGCAATGTTTTTTGTCTGCCTAAGCAGTTGTTGACACTCGACGACAACTTGTCACTTCTAGTTCTATAAGTAGAACCTCCTGTAAGTCACTCACCTTGGGCTGAAGATCAAAAATTAGATTAGATTTCAGTTTTAGTTTTGAACAAAAATAATAAATGAAATACTGACACAATTGAACATTGTGCATGTGTGTGTTGTGTGTGTGTAAGAGAGAGAGAGAGAGAGAGAGGGAGAAGCATTGTAGTATCCTTCTCCTATTTCCTCAATCAAGGAAGCTTAACCCTGAGTTTGCAAGACCTGAGCAGGGCTGTTGATGACAGAGTGATTTGGAGGTCTCTCATTCATAGGGTTGTCATAAGTAAAAGTTGCCCTGATAGAAATTAACAATAATATTTCCTTGCTAGTCTTCAACCAGACATGCATCATGTCTTCAGACTATGTCCAGGCATTACATGCCCTCCAGCATTTCACAGATGAAAACCAAGTCACAAGCAACATCACATTGTGGTCAAGATGGCAAAGCTTATTAATGAGGAAGAACAAACAAGTTAGGATAGGCTGCAGAGGTTTGCTTTGACTGAAGCTACAGGGAAGATCAAAATTCACCCCTTTCTCTCCCCCTTGCTCTACAAACTACTTTTGCACTTTGAACTCAGATTGCAGCTATTGAAGTAAGCTGGGGGCAAAGAGGGAGGAGGGGAGAGAAACTAGGACATCCTAAAAGCTGCTGAAAAATTGAGATGACAAAAGATTAATCTTTTCTCTCTGTCAAATCATGACAATTAGAGGATATGCCATTGCTAGGAATGTGAGTTCCTCCTCTGACCTGGGCCATGTTTTTCAGCTATTTGAGAGGCTGTGCATGGGGCCCTGAAGAATAGCAGCAGTGCCATATCTTTTCAGGGAAGGGCAAAATGGTCTCTAATTCCATTGACTGGCTGAGTGCACTGATAAACTCTACTGGCCAAAGTCTATAGGGAAATCAAGGATACAAGAGCAGAAAAGAGGAGTCTATCTTGTCTTATAGTTTTTATGGAATGTCAGCACCCTTGCGGGGCATGTGCATTCAACATGTCTGGCTTTTGTATTGACTATTCCCCATTATAAAAGGTCTCTCTAAAGTAGAATTGGGCTCAGTAGAGTTGTGCAGCCCTGCAAGCACTCCAAGTATGCCTCCATCCTATTTCTATACCCTCCTATACATCTCCCATATATTCTTTTTTTAAAAAACTGAAAAAAAATCTGGATTTGGGAGGGAACCCCACTCTCCAGACCTAAAACAGGGTGTGGGGAACCTGGTGAAATTATATTCCACCTTTTTCTCAACAGAAGTAAAAAAAATTTCACTTTATTTTGTTATTGTTTAATTATTTATTTAAATACTTACATCCCATCTTTCATCATACAGTCTCAGGACAGCATTCAATAAAACCAGTTTAAACATAAAACAGGACAAATAACAATAGACAAAAAGTTTGTCAAATTAAATGAGACTATTAAAATCAGTTAGTTGAAAACAATTTAAAAATGTTAACACATGTTGATTTGGGACAAAGCAATTAGGCATCATTGGCTTTAACTAAAAGCCATGTTTGGTCTTGGACATGGTGTCATAATAACACAAGTGTTGGCATTAATATGGTTCCAAGCGGAGGGTATTCGACAACTACAATGCCTCAGCAGGGTATGGTCCTCTCCATGAAGTAGCAACCATGGCGGGTGAGGGGCCAATACCCACACACACCCCCACACCCCCGTGATGCTACTGCACATCATGCCATGGTGTTTTTCACCTACTGGTGAGACACAGAGAAAGGGCCCCTCCAGGAGATCTCAGGTGTAACACACTGCAGAAATAATCCAGTTTGAGACTGCTTTAACTGCCATGGCTCAGTGCTAGGGAATCATGGGAATTGTAGTTTGTTGTGGCACCAGAGCTCTATGACAGAGAAGGCTAAATGTCTCACAAAAATACAGTTCCCAGAATTGCTAGCATTGAGCCAGGGCAGTTAAAGTGATCTCAAACTGCATTATTTCTTCAGTGTGTTTCAGTCTCAAATAGATATACATTGGGAGAGGTGTTCCTTCAAGAGTTCAGGACCTAAGCCACTTTGGGCTTTAAATGTCATCACCAGTATCTTGAATTCATTGTGGATTCCTATTTGCAGCCAGTATAGTTTCTTTAAGACTGGTGTCCCTGCATGGCCTTCCAGTCAAAAAGCAAGGTGCTGTGTTTTTCACTAGCTGCAGCCTCCTCCTCCATTTCCTTGTTATCAGTGTTGCTAGTGTTGTTAATGATGTCCCTTCAAGTCAACTGTGGCTTCTAGCAATCCTATTTTAGGGTTCTATGGCTGAGTAGGGATTCAAATGTTAATATTTCTGGTGGACTGAGTGTCATATGGTGAGGAGATGTGCACCCAGTCCAACAACCTAAGGAAGTTTCCCATCCTTATTCTAAAGTCCCAGACACTGTCAAGAAGAGCTTTAAGCTAAAATGTTCTGGTATTTGGGTCCATTTGCTTTTGATCCTGCCAACCAATGGAGTGATCTCAGCATAAGACTAGACCTGTGGGGAGGCATGCATGCCTGTCACTTCTGATTGTAATTCCAGTTTCAGATCATATTAAAACCCTTAAGGCTTTTATTCCTTGTCTTTTTTTGTGCTCATTCCCCAAACACCTTTGTGAATATAACAATGGACAGCCTTAGCAGAAGGCACAGTAAGGAAGTTGCTTTGAGCAGCAGATGCTGGGAGAGAACTGTTACTCAAGCTAGTCTGCTGCCTTATGTGCAGTGGAGGGTATCACACCATTACCAGTGTTCAAGGAAGGTTCAGTGGTCAGGTCAGGCCACTTAGCTTTTGTATATGACATGGGATGAGTGTCATCTTGATCTTTGCCTATGGCAGCCAAATGCATTGGGCTGTCCTCCTGGGTACAAGACAAAAGAGCAGGAGCTGTGGAGAAAAAAACATAATCTCTTTCTCATTCTCCCCTCTCCCCACTTGTTCACATAAAGAAGAGGAAAATGTGTGTTTCAGTCCTAGCATGTTGCATTTGGGTGTTTTGTATATAAATGAAAATCATCCCCTTGACTTCCCTAAAATCTCTGCTCTTTGGCCCTCTGCTGTCAGTTGGATGAATGCAGCCAATATGTCTCTTGACAGGTGCAAGAGAAACCTTGGTGGAGTATTGCACCCATGTGATACATAGGCCAAGAGCATCAAAGCAGTGTCACACATCTGTTTCCTGTCTAGCAGCCTTAATATTTCTGCCACAAAACCCTAAAGAGCTGTCTGTTTATTCCATAGCTTTCAATGGGACAACGTCCACACACTGAACACCTGTGTAATATCATGCTATATATGTCTATTTAAAAGTAAGCTCCATGGCTTTCCATGGAGCTTATGCCACAACAAGCATAAGGCTGCAGTTTATTAATGCCCTTTTCTACATGTCTACTCAGAAGTAAGCCACACTGGATTCACTCAGATTTATTTGTAAGCATACAGGATTGCTACTTTAGCCTTTTCTTGCATTTAGATGGGTGCAGAAAGGGTTAGGCTGTGACTTCAGTGTGGTGCACACCTAGATAGAAGTAACTCTCACTGAACTCCATGGAGGTTAAATCTGATTAAAGATGATTCTAGACAAAGCAATGACTATATTGAGGTGTATGGCACAACAATTGCTGGCCTACATATCCTAAAGTCACCAGATCCCAGATAATCTTGGAAGCTAAGCAGGGTCAGCTTTGGTTAGTACTTGGATGGGAGACTGCCAACAAATACCAGTTACAGTTAGGCTATATTTCAGAGGGAAAAAATGGGCAAAACCACCTCTGAATATTCCTTGCCTAAGAAAACCCTATGATGTTCATGGGGTCATTATTAAGTCAACAGGTGACCTGAAGGCACACTCACAAACAAAACACAGTACAGTAATATTTTAATAACAAAACATGAATATAAGTGCAAAATTGAGCTGCTGGGCTTAAAAGTCTCCTAGCCCAAATTTGTATGCAGAACTTTCACCATTCTCCTAGTGAAGTGATTGAGTGATCTTGTTCTGCCTTGACTTTCTGAATACAGTAAATGAACTGGTTTTCCCTAAAGTGATTTTAGATGGATTTGGAAATTTGACAGAAGGTCGTCCGCCTGTTCTAGTCCTACATACACATTCCTAGGAGTAAAGCCCACAGAGGGCATACTCATGAATATTCATAGCATATTTCTGCTAATTTTCCATTTTTAACAGCTGGGTATGTTTCCCTAAATTGACAAGTCATTTGCAGTGGTGGGTTTTAAGTCAATTACCAGGCAGACCCAAGAGCTGACAGTTTGGGAAAGGCATAGTTAGAAAGAGAGAAAATGAGGGAGAGAAGGAGAGATGAGATAAGGCTGAACATACATTGGGAATACAATGCCTGTTGGTGAGGATTTCATGTGGGCTAATAGGGTGTGGTTTATGAAGTGTGCTTCCACTTATGCTCAGCATACTCATGGCTGCCTAAGTCAAGGGTTGCCAACTACCAAGGCCCTGTGACATCCACAGTGACCCTCTTTGGGACCTTAGATGGCCTGATCCTTGTTTTCCTATGCCCCAGCCCCTTCATCCCTTTCTTTTAAAAAAAAATTAAACTCAAAATGCCCATCATATCCTCTAGAGTGCATGACTGCAATTTTTCCATGCTCCTCCCATCTGTTTATTGTTATTGATGCATCTTAACAGTAACATGAAGAACTGTATCCTATTTGTGAGTTAGTTAATACAAATCTCAAAAGTATTCTTATACACTTTTGCTTCTTCCACTGTCCTTTCTCAATTGGCTTACCTTAGATTGGGGCAGAGAATTCCTTCCTTCAGTCCTTTATTCTGTAAAATGTGTTCACGGAACACTCTCTATCATTTACGGATATAAAAAGTATTTGCGCTTTTTCTCATCTTGAGAAGGTAAAGTGTTCCAGTACGTTTCAACATGTTTGCTTTTGTGTAGTTTTGATTATTATTTTTTTTTGCAATTCATGACTTTTTGAAGAAAATTTCATTTAATAATTCACGTAGTTATGCAAAATACACTTGTTCTGTGCACATGATTTGTGCACAAAATACCACTTTTTGTAGAAAATAGAATTTTCATCAAAAAGTCCAGCAAGATGAAAAGTTACTGAAAAATGCATAAAAACTCTCAGTACCTCACCAGCATTGAGCAGGTTTGAGGAATTTTTTGTTCTTCTGTCAAAGTATGAAATAAATTACTATTTGCATCACTACTGCTACTAAAAATACAGGAAATATAGAAAGACATAGGTACACGCAATGCCACACAAAGTTGTCTGTCAGCAAGAGACACCCTACAGAGCCATGCTGAGATACTCCTGTCAGCACTGCACCAGCAGGTTAACTGCTCACACAGGGCTTTTCAACCTAATCTATAATTCAATCTATATAACTCCTGCACCAAATCAATTATATTTTAAAATGCGGCATTCTTTGTCCTTTGCTTCCACCATTTTCTATTGCTTTCAGCACTTTGTGGCTATAGTATGACTATTGCTTATCAAATACTGCCATAAAAAACATAGGCAAACTTTTTTATTGCTATTTCAGAGGCAAACTCTAAGTCTGATGGGGTTGTCATGTTCTTATGAATTTGTTTATTCTGAAACTTAAAGCCTTCCAAATCTGCCTACTGAAAGACTCTTACAGTGGTTTACAAAATGAGACACCATTATACAGTGCAGCACAAAGCAGCGTCTTGAATGCATCATAAGATAATAAGACCAAAACTGCATTGAGTTCACTGAAATCATGGATCTCAGAACAAAGGATTACCACTCCAACACTTTTATCATAGATCAAGAAGCCTCCAATAATCACAGCCCCCAATGACATGCAGCTATAGGGTAAGTGTTATCACCACTCCTTTTCTGTATATTGCCAAACTTCTGACTTTCTTCAAAGCCCTTACACCAAGGTTTCTTTTGGCTGAAAAAGCACCCAGAAAGGGTCATATGGTACTTCTGTAGATTTTCTCAAGTAGCAGATTAGTTTTAAATACTCCCAACTACTTCAAACCGCCATCAAACCCAGAAAAATAACTACCAGGTATCCCTTCTGGTTGGGATTTTAGGATGGTGTTGAACCTGAATATCAGGTACTGTGCCCTGCCATGGTGATGAAAACTGGTTCCATTCCTCTGTCATAGTTGCTCACATCCCTCTCCAGATTTGTAGTAGATTTTGTCCTTCTTTTATCTGAATGTATATATAAATCAGCAGTATGATTCCACTCTGCTTGATGGACAGAATTTGTAGCCAAAACAAAACAGACAAAAACCACCTTAGAAGAAATATTCAAAAAGTCTCTTCCCCCCACTGCAGGTCACAAAATATACTTGCATTCATTTTGGTGTGTACACATGATAGGTTTTTCTCTGTAACAGCACTCTGACTGTGGAACTCCCTGCCAAGATTGGCACCATCTCTTCTGAGTTTCCAACAGGCAGCTAAACACCATGTGGTCTTTGGTACTTGAAGTTGCTCTGGCTGTTTTAAATGTTAGGTTTAAATTACTTTTAAAGAGCATTTTTAATTTGTTTGGTGTTTTTTTTAGTTTTTATGTGTGTATTGTTTTAAAGGTTTTTATGTTTTATGTCCCACTCTAGGAGTCTGAACAGTGAACGGTGGTGATATATAAATGCCACAAATAATTACTACACATGCATACATACATATGTGGTAGTAGGAGGCACAAAGAGCCACACAAGAGTCCATGAGGCATGTAGTTTGGCCCTGAGGTTTCCTCAAAAAGTCCTCAGTCGTCTCCCTTGCAACTGAAAGAAAGTATCCCATATAATACAAGAAAACTAGGCCTACCCATCTCCAAAGCTCCAAGCCTAATCAAAGAGCACCTCTCAAGCCAAATCAAAGAGCACCATCCCTACTTCATGGTGTCTAAACTGCAGAGAATGTAAAGTAATCCTAAGAAATCTGAGAGCACCAATATGCCTTCTTCCCAATCCCATTAAATGTGGGAATGGTTGTCCTTTAAAATGGAGACTAAAGTGTCAATATTTTAACATCTCATCCACTTTGCAATTTATAGTCTTGGTAACATATCCATTTCAGCATTGCATATTTGCGTTGGCTGGTTTTCAGAGGTATTACAATTCCACAGCTACACCCCGCTGTGAAATAGTGTTATGATAGTAAGATAAGGAAAACAAAGAAATACCAGAAAGTCTGATTTATTTATTTTTTGGCCTACATTTCAATAAAGCTCATGCAGTATTAGTGTTTTATTGTTACTCCTCTGGTGAAGGTCAAAGGGATTATTACACAAATGAGGCCAGAATTCACCCAAAGGGCTTTTGGGTGAATTGATTTTTTTAAAAAAAATTGCAAATTTTGACACGTGACATAAATGGTGATAGCATTTATATTAAATTACATTAAATCATAAATATTAAATGGTGATATATATTACAGAATATATGTGACTGTGCTATCCTTTTGTATTACACAAGTATAGCACTCTGATTCCACATTAACACCCATGACAGCATCCTATGGAAACCTGGGTTGTGTGGTTTAGGGAGGATACTTAGAATCCTGCCAGAAAGCTCTACTGCTTCAGTAAACTACAAAAACTATGATACCATAGGATGCAACCATGGCACTCCAAGTGGAATCAGATTGCTATAACTGTGTAGTGTGAAAGGTTCCTAAGAGGAGTGTGATACACACTGTAGAAAATCTATTGGTTTTCCATACAATAAGTTTTAAAAGTCCATGGTAATGTATGATCTGCCAGCAAACTTGGCACTGTGACAAAATGCCAGACTATGCAATGCTTTAGAACGGAGGTATGGAATCTCAGACATAAACCATCATCCTGCCCTAGCCTTCTGGGAGTTCCCAGATGGCTACATACCTTTTCCCATGACACTGTTTGGTGGTCCTTAACAATCTGGTTGAGTTCCAACTGAGCACTAAAAATGATTCCTGGCTGTGTTCACATGGAGGAAAAGAAATATCCCCTCCCCATGCCTGCACTGACCTGTTTAGATGATGTATGAGGCCAAAATAGGAAAAACATGGGACCAATTGGCACACCAGGACCTTGGGCAAGACTCTGAAAGAAAAAGGGTCCCCATTTCCTCTGAATCAGCGTGGAAATTCCAGAGAATCTCTTGAGTGTGCGGACTGCGCACCACTGTGGGATAGGGAGGAGCATTGGTGGGTGGGCAGAAGAGGTCAGGAGAAGGTGTCCCTGAGCCAGCCTTTCTCAAATAGTGGGGCAGGCCCCCCGGGGGGGGGCGGGAGGCTCCGTAAAGGGGGGCGCAAGGCTCTGTTATGCAGAGGTGTACTTATAACAATTTTATAGACAAATGATACTATTTAGTCGCACGGGGGGCGCGAAATGTTTTCTTCTTCCTAGGGGGGGCATGACAGAAAATAATTGAGAAGCACTGCTGAGCCAAGTGAACCACTGTCCCCGTCCTGCTCAGAAAGTCCAAAACTCACCACAGCAATTTCACTTTAAAGTCTGCATGGTTCCTCTAGCACCGTTCCTTTTACAGACAAATTGATTGCATAGACACACAGCAAGCATGACATAGTGGTTTGAGCATTGGACTACAACTCTGAAGACCAGAGTTTGATTCCCTGCTTGGCTGTGAAATCCACTGGGTGACCTTGAGCAAGTCACATGCTCTCAGCCTCAGGAAAAAGCAATGATAAACCTCCTCTGAACAAATCTTGCCAAGAAAAAACCCATGATTGAGTCACCTTAGAATTGTCATAAGTCAGAAACAACTTAAAGACATAGAACAACAACCAACAACCATCAGTATAGCACACCAGTGCTCAATAGGATGGCAGTTGCTTGCACAATACATGGGAAAAAGCGGAGAGGGTCTTCAAGAGAGTGTGCAGATAATGCTGCCAGTATTGGCCCATTGTGGGTGCATGTTGTTGGACAGCTCATTCTCCCTATTATTATTATTATGCTTTATTTATATAGCACTGTAGATTTGCCCTACAGATTCAGATGCCCTGACAATAAGTCAGGTTTTCCCACCAGTGCAGACATGGCCCCAGTCTCATCTAGGGTAAAAGCATTGAATCAGTAGACTTTTATAAGTGTTGATTTACCATTCAGCCATTCAAATATATACTATAATTGAAAGTAGCAGTTGGATTTAGTCATGAATGGTTTCTAAGAGGAGTGTGCAGGGCCCTACTGTATTTCATATCAATTGCATGAAAACAGTCTACATAGTTGCTTTTCAATATCTGAATAGCTGTTGTACACTCGTACATATTTGCAATTATATATACTTGTGCAAAGCAGAAGCAAAATGCTGACATACCTATTATAGAAACTGGTCAGAATGATGTGTACTGGGAGAAAGAAGAGCATATCAAAATGTATGACATATTTCAAGTTCCAAGATTTCCAGATGTCTTGTTTATATTAAATTTAAATTAAATTTGCAATTTAATTCCTTTTTAATGTACGTGTGTGTATGTGTGTGTGTGTGTGTGCGCATGTTTAATTGTACTGTTTTTAATGCTGTGAAGCCACTCTGAGTCCCAATCCTGGGAAAAGAGTGGGATACAAATAAATATAATAAATAAATAAATAAATTAAAATACTCCAGCAATGCTGCTGATAGCCTTGTAAACTGTATTATACGTCTTATATGCCATTGTTAGAGAATTTGCCCTTTGTGCTCTGTGTCCATTGTTTCAGATGAACAGCTTGAATATTTCTGGCCCAAATTGAAATTACTTGTCGAAACACATTGAAACAGTTGAAATAACAGTTGAAATCACAAGACCAGCCCTACCATTAGGTACAGTGAGATAGTTGCTTCATATGGCAGAAGCTTGGACAGTCAACACTAGAGTCACCATACTGTCCTGATCCTGATAGTTAATCCCTTGCTTTTTAGGAGGACAAAGTTTTACATACATAGAATGAAAGAGAATGCCATTGCCTCCTTCTCCTCAGGCAGCAAATATTATGGACCAGCCTTGTGATAACCCAGGAGTCTTCTTGAGGACTGAACCTGTCTGGAATGTTGACTCTGAGTAATCTAACAGAAGGAAGAAACTAAGTACAACGATTACAACCATAAGGAAGAGGAGGAGGAGGTGGGAGAAAGAAAAAACAAAAAGGTGGGAGAAAGTAAAAGGGAAGAACTAGAGTGGCCCAGAGGAAGCATGTTCAGAACAACCTTGAAGATGCAGAGAAATGGTTAGCTTAATGAGTAAATCATGAGGAAAGGAGAAAACTATTCTTCAAGGAATGAATGAACAAGAGGAGCATAGAGAGAAACTTGGCAATGTGTTTTGTAGGGGAGTTATGAGAGGCCTTGTGTCATTTGTCATGTCTGGTGTGAGGAACGGGCGTCTCTACCAGCTGTCAGCTTTCAACCCTCCCATCTTCTGAGCAACTGTTGTCAATGAAATATTACTTGCACCATTAATTTGGGTTAATGAGAGGAGAGAGTGCAGAATGATTCATTAAAAAGGGAAGTAGGGTATATCTGAGGACACCAGGCAGCTCCAAGGCCTTTCATTAATAGAGTGAAAGGACTTTAGATAGTCTGTCTCTCTTGATTTAAACACCTCATTCGTTTCTGTTTAATAATAATAATACTCTCTTCTACTATTTGATTTCCAAGAAGATGCTTTCCAGTTATAATAGAAGACATAAAAATCTTATTCCATTTGGCCTGTTTCAGTGGGTGAGGATGGGGATAAGATGGAAGGAGGTCAAAACCTTACTGTTTACATTATATTTTAGCTGTTTAAAGTTAGACTTTCTAGTTAATTCAAAGGTGTTTTATATTGCTTTTAAGATTCTCATTGCTCACCCTGCTAGACCTTTGACATAGGCAACCTATACATTCAAACAAAACTTTCCTCCACAGTTTCATCCGGGGGTTATATTTATATGAGTAGGTACATTGTCAAAGAGTCAAGATTTATGGGAGTTTTCATCCCTTCCACAAGGACTAGAATAGAAATACTGTGCTAGGAATATCAACAAAAGTTCTTGTGACATCTTTAACACTAACAGGTTTACTTTGGCATGATCTTCCATGGATTAGAAACTACTTTCCCAGATCCATAAATGTTCATGCTAAAATAAATGTTTTAGTCTTAAAGCTGACACACATAATGCTTTGCTAATCTGGTGAAACAAGCAAATAAGATAACCCTTCTGATAAATGTTAGGGAATAGACATTACACAGATTGCTTCATCACATAAACAGTGTGTCAGGGGAGTAGTAGCCTTTATAATATCTGAACAATGCCATCAATTTACTCATTAGGATTTAGTGTACATTTTAGTGTTAGGGTTAAGGTTTGGGTTAAGGGTTCAGGTTAAGGGTTAGGGTTTAGCATTAGGGTAAGGGTTTAGTTAGCATTAGATCAGGGTTAGGGATGGGGTTAGGGTTAGTTTTGATTAGGGTTAGGGTTAATGTAAGTGTTAGTGTTAGTGTTAAGGTTTGGGTTAAGGGTTTGGTTAGTGTTAGGGTTTAGCATTAGGGTTAGGGTTAGTTAGGGCTAGTAAGGAGTAGGAGGTTAATGTTAGGGTTATGGTTAGAGTTAGGGTTAGTTAGGGTTAGGATTAGTTAGGTTAAGGGTCAGGGTTAGGTTTAGGGTTAAGGTTAGTGTTAGTGTTATGTCAGGCTAGGGTTAATGTTAGGGTTAGGGATAGGGGTTGGGCTATAGTTAGAGTTAGTTACAAGTCATTAATCTAAATGTTTCCTGCTGTTTCAATGGCTTTCCCTGGCTTGTCATCAAAATTCAGTGGCATAATCATTGGCTCTGTGTACAGGTAGCTCACGGCGAATCACCAGGAAAGCACAACATTGCCATCCAAAGACTTAAAGATTGGGGAAAGTAATAAAGAATCATGGAAAGATAAATGGGAAATTGCTATTAAGAAAGTGGAAGATAAAATGGGGTATGAAGAAGTAAAAAAATATAATTAATGATATTTTCCATATTTCCTATAATGATTGTTAATTTGATTGGAATATATTTCCCTCAATGCTGTTTTTGGGAGGGGGAGAGGGGAGAAAAGTATATTTTGAAATGTGGATTGTATAATTTGTATTATGCACTGTGTAATAAAAATTAATTTGAAATAAAATTAAAAATTAAAAAATGCTATCCAAACCTGCCATAGTTTCCTGCTTTTATGCTAGGTGGACTCTTTGTCCTCCACAACAAAGTGCTTCTTGTGTTTGAATGTCTTCCTTCCTTTCCAAGATGTAGGGTGGACAAGACAAATTTTATCCCTTCTCTGCTTCTGATGTTTGTGAGACAGTTTTCCCAATATTATTTAGGATTGACTGTTTCAGAGTGTCAGGAGGGAGAAGGACCATGATCCACTCTCAAAGCAAATTGAGATCTCTAGTATCAAGAAGACTACGCATGAACCTATCACCTACAATCTCAGTAGGTTATTCCTAACAAACCTTTTTCTTAGTGGTATAACACAAGAGGGTTCATGACCAATCATGCCAATAGAAAACCATGTTATTGCTTGCTTTGTAGTACAACCAAATGCACAGTTACTTTTCAAGAAGTATTTTTAATTCGAAGTGTCAAAATTAGTCTTTCCTAATTTAGTCACATTTGTGGCAGGAATGTTATTAGATACCCTCCCCATCAGAGCTAGGATAACCTGCCAATAAAAATAACAATTTCTCTGTGGCAAACCTCTCTTCTGTCTGATCCCAGTCACAAAGAATCTCTGTTTTCCTTGGAGATCATAACAATTTCACTGTATGCCCAAGCAAAAGGAACCTTGTACTTTCTTCCTTCTTCTGATTTATTAGCATATTTTGCCTTTCCTCACTCCCTGGGCCCAGATAATTCCAGATGGAAGCATGTATATGGCACATAAGGCTCATGAATCACTTGAAGAATTTAGTTTTGGATATATGTTCCAGACACTGGCTCTGAAAATGGCAGCTAGATTCTCACTTAAGACCCTACTGGTGATAGATGGGTGTGCTTTCCTCTTTATGGAATTTCTTATACTGTTGAATTTGAGATTGCCTCATAGGGACGCCGCCACGGACACAATGAGCCGCAACATGTTGGAGGTAAAGGCCACAACTTTATTAGCATAACAAAAGATCAAGCAATGCAAATTTAGGGTTGGCTCCAATGCATGAGGTCTGGATCTGTCATCCATCAGCCCAGTACTGATTGGAGGAACCGAAGTGCTTGGTCACGGCCAAGCTTCGGAATGGCAAGAGATTATGGGTTGCTGCTCACGCCCCGTCAATCGCATATCGACCGCATCCCTATCTCTTGCCAGCGGAGGACGCTGTGCTGGTGATGCCCCCGCAATGGCAATACCGCATCACTCGCAGCATCCCCGTGTCCCGAGGGACTCCTGATCCAGCGCTATGCAGCCCTGGAAACCACGCCCACCAGATCCTAGACCTATGCAACCGCCAAAGTTGTGACAGCAACCCAATTCCACAGAGGGAGGGTGGGTGGGTGGGTGGGTGAGCCAGTGAACAATGGCGCCATCCGTTGGCGCCTCGTGGCCTTTTGTAGGCCTGAGGACCAATAGGAGGCTGACACAGGGCACTAAGGCCCGCCTCCTGGCCCTCCTCCAATCCCGGGTGGCGCCCGAGAATGACACCGCCCAATCAGCGGTCACTTCCTCCCGCGGAGGCCCCTGGGACATGTAGTCCCAGCGGCGCTGGAGGAAGTACCGCCTTCTTCCCCCTGGCTGAGCCAATCACGGCTCGAGCGCCCCTGCGTCAGGGGTTTGGAGGGCCGCTCAAGCTGGAGCCAGCCTCCAGCCGTCCACGGGGCTTTCCCCCAGCGGCAACTGGGCCATCCCACCGAGGCGGACGGCCCCATTTATCACTAGCAGCTTAACAGCTGGAAGATGCCTGAATTTGTCACACCCTCTCTAATAAAGGATTCCAGTCTTTGTGGGCTACCTGTGGTCCTGTGTTCTTTTCCTTTTCTTTGTCCAATTCACTTTTATGCTTGTAGGAGGTACTACATAGATGACCACAAAATATGGGATAAGCTGTGCTGAAAAGCAAGAATTAACAAATCTTCATCAATTAGATGTTTTTGACACACACACAAAAACCTAGCTTCACAAATTAAGATCCTAAGAGTAACATTTTTTTTGTACTGTAGTCCTCATTGGGTCAGCCAAATCCTGGGTCATAGCTGAGGGTCTGTTAGGGCCAGAACTTGTAATTTTGTGGAGGCCAATACTGCCCAACAACATTTTGGCACAACCACACTGGTCTGCAGAAATGAGGCAGCCTACTAGTGGGTCTGCCTGGACCCCTTCTACTCAACAGTGAATGGAAGAATGCAAAGATACACAAGGTTGTAGCTGTGGCATAAATATGTCCAAGCCTGGCTAAGCGATGAATGGACACCCCCACACACTTTCCTACACCAGTGGTCATAAAGCTACCAGTCAAACATAGCTTCATTCTCTGAAGATGCCAGCCACAGCTGCTGGTGAAACATCAGGAAGAAACTCTTCTAGAACATGGCCACATAGCTCGAAAAACCCACAAAAAACTATGGATGCTGGCCATGAAAGCCTTTGACTTAAAACATAGCTGCTGCTGCCTAAGCGTGCCCTTTGAGGTTCTGCTTTCAGGGGATCTTTATGCTATTATTGGAATTTAAAAGGGGTGTGTGCACTGCTATACCTTATTCAGTGCCTGCTGCCCTAGTAAGAACCATGGGAAGCGAGTTGAGTATAGTATGTACACACCATCTTGAGGGGGAGAGAGGCCAGGCCTGGAAGACAAAGAGCCCTCCTCCAACCACCATCTTGAGGGGGAGAGGGGCCTTGCAATTTTTTGTATTGTTTTGCAATTTTACTGTACACCGCTATGATCATTTCGGAATAGCGGTCTATAAATAAAAATTATTATTATTATTATTATTATTATTATTATTATTATTATTATTAGCCCCAGGTAGCCACTGGTCAGTCACACTGTGTGGATTTCTATTCAATGTGTTATGCCAAGATTCCACTGTGTATCTTAGCTTTGAGCCCCAAGTGCCTTCTATCTGCTCATGTCCCAGGAAGAGAGGGAAAGGAGAATGGGGGTTAAGCTAAGTTACTCAAGAGTGATTTTATCTACTGGTCACAGATGGAAGGAGACTAGTATGTACACACCAATAATGTAGTCCTCAACAAACTGTACGGGGATCTTGGATTAGGTTTGTTTTATACTGTGGGAGATGATGTTTGTGTTAGCTATGGCTCACCTTATTCCTTTGCCTTCCTCCATTTAAGAAGATATAGGTCTGTGTGAAAACCCAGTGGCTCATTCACCTAGGCCAAGAATTAATGACATGCTAATGCTGCCCACAAATAGCTCTGTGCAAATCAAATCAAGGCTGTTGTACTTTGGTCACACCATGGTAAGGCATGACTCATTAGAAAAAGACAATAATGCTAGGAAAGGTAGACTGTAGTAGAAAGAGAGGAAAACTGCATGCCAGATGGATAGACTCAATCAGGGAGGTCACAGGACTGAATTTGCAGGACCTAAGCAGAACAGTGGAGGACAGGAGGTCTTGGAGATGTCTCATCCACAGGGTCATCATGAGTCAGGGTCAACCTGAGGGCAGTTAACAACAATAAATGGGGCAAAGAATATTTTAGCCCAAATATCACTTTTGCAAAGCATATGCCTAGGCAAATTTGTTTTAAGCAATCTTCTGATTTTTCATTTGTGTGGGATGTCGGAGGGGATTCAGTTGGTTACTTAGGAAGTATACTGGAGAAATTCAGGAACTTTTCTTCCTCAAATTCCATGGAAGAGATTTATCACAACCCAGTTCATAACCCAGTAATGTAGTTTATGATTGGCATTCTAAACATCCAAAATTTAATCCCTGACTTCAGCAGATGGGGCTGGGAAAGGCTTCTCTTCTAAAACTCTGGACAGCTGTGTTTATGCATATCAATTGGGTAGCTGGTAGACTGGACCTACATTGGATCTGATTGATTTCCAGTATAGCAAGGAGCTTCACAATTTCTGTCATTCTCTATCTTCTCCTACACTTGATGGGAAACTTAAGAATTTTACTTGTGTATCATTCAAAATAGCATTCTCCCAGTCTGAATGTATTTCAAGAACCAGCAGATCGATTACCTGGGATGATGAGAGAAGCAGACTGTCCATCATGTTTCTTTAGCAGCAGGTGGTCTATTTTGAAGAAAGGACCAAGGAGACATCTGTAAAATAACCAGCCAGGTGAGAAGATCTCATTCCAAGGTCCCTATAATGGGTCATAGCTGTAGCTCATGTAGGAGATGAGGCTTAGCTTCTTTGTTCTGTTTATTTTGATTTCGCTTTGTAATTGTGGGTTGAACTCTGAATAATTGTATTTGGAATAATTTTTAAAATAATTTAGAATAATGTGATTTTAATCTCATTAGTTCAACTAGTGTATATTAAGCATAACGTGTTGGAGAATAAGCCTGAAGTAAAAATGTCCAGATGTGGGGAAGGGTGACAAAGGTAACTATGGGTCACTCACAGCTTAGTAACCAAATAATTGGATTCAGCTGGATCAAGACATGTGATGTCACTGCAAGGTCATCATGTATTGGAAAGCACTACAAAGTGTTGCAAAACTACTATAAATATGCACAGTCATCTTGCTTGGGGGACATGAAATAAGGTGACACAGCAGGAAAAGGCTGGACTTAGTGGCCGCATGGCACGAGTGTATATAAGGGACAAGCTTCAGAAGACAGTGTGGGTTGATGGTTGATGTATAGTGAAAGTATAGTGTATTCTGTAAATATAGCAATGGAAGATTAAAGAGCCTCTTTGAAGAGACATCAGTTTCAGTCTGCTTTATCAGCTTCAAGAAGGAATGGAGAAGATTCCTGAACAGCCACACGGCTCCGTCACATGTTACTTGGTGTCTATCCTGGCATGAAGTTTCAGTGTGAACCTAAGCAGGCTGTGCAAACCACGCTAACATAATTGTGGTCCAAAATGTACTGCAGAAATAATCTAGTCTGAAACTGCCTTAACTGCCCTGGCTCACTACTAGGGAATCCTAGGAATTGTAGTTTATTGTGGCACCAGAGCCCTCTGACAGAGAAGGCTAAATGTCTCACAAAACTACAGTCTCCAGAATTCCCTAGCATTGAGCCAGGGCAGTTAAAGCAGCTTCAAACTGGATTATTTCTGCAGTGTGTTTTGAACCTGACTCGGGAGTGAACTCATTACATATTAAGGCCTCAATCCTATTGTTATTCCCAACTAGAATAGACCTGTTGAATCAATGGATATTGTTGACTCACCAAGTTCCTATTGATTCGGTGGATCTGCTCTAGCTGAAACTAGAAATGGGATTTAATGTTATCTTTGTGTTTTAATATGAGTCTCTGCTTAGGTTTATATCATATTTTGTTTTAATTTATTATGCTTTGTTAGCACATTAGCACTGCATCCCCACCTCCAAATATAATGTTCCAGTTTGACAATAATTTGACTCTAGGGAAAGTGGTATATAAGTAAATTAGCCATATATATAAATAAATCAACTGTATATGGACATTTTAAAATCAAATTAGATGTGAAAATGTTGAGAGTAGAGTGTATGGCTTCAGCCCACCCTAAAGTGAATCTGATAGTTTAGATTTCCCCTTTTTAAGTCCCTGAAAGAATAACTTTGGGGAAATAGGGAAAATTCTGTTATTTCCCTTCAGTGATTCTCTGTATTATAAAATAATAGAAACAATATCCCTTTCCTGCTGTAATTATGGAGACTGATTTTATCCTCTAAGACATTTTAGTAGTTGAATTATTGAAGCAGAGCAACCATAATGGAAACTCAACATATATAGAGCCAAACTATAATCATACTGTAAATGAAAATGTGTGGCTAAGGAAAAATCCACACATACTATAAAGTGATGCAACAGAAGCCACACAAGATTCTTGTTATGGGACAAGGCCCAATGTAAATGAAAGTGAAATTATTGTTTTGGGGTTGCTATAGTTACCTACTGTACAGGAATAGAAAAGAAACCTATGAATGGAATATCAATCAGTTTTAGGGTAAGAAAAATTACCTGGAAAAAGCAAGAGTAAAAGTTCTAAGTCAAAATAATAGCATATATAGCACTGGTCTGACATCAACCACATTGGTTGCCAGGTCCTCCCCTGGCTGAAATTAAATGCTGAATGTTGACCATTAAATCCCTAAATTGACTAGTGCTAGGCTCAGGTTATCAAAAGGACCACTGGTGCATATATGGTCAGATGTGCCCTGACACAGCCATCCAAGAAACTGTTGTTAGCTAAGAAGATCACATCTTGATGGTTACCAGGAATGGTGTCGTTTTGCTGGTGGCCTTCCAGCTGTAGAATATATTATCCAAGATGCTGTATTTTGCACTTCCCCAAATGTTATGTTTTCTCTCTTTAAATTCCACTAGGCACGCTCAGCCCAATTTTGTTCTGCTTTCTGTAGATGATGGTGGCAATGATGTTGACAATGATACCTGATGTGTTTTTGGCATTTGTTTGTTGAGTTTACTGGGAGAAAGCAGATCTCCCCATTTACACCTGGCCAGATCTTGAGATCTACAGGAGAATTCCTTCTGGCGGCTCCACCACTTTCACCGCTATGATTGGTGAGAATGTGGGAGAGAGCCTTCTCAGTGGCTGCCCCTGCACTTTGGACCTCCCTCTTAAGGGGAGTTAGCATGGCTACCTCCTTGCTGTCCTGCTCTCAGGAGGCAAAAGGGTTTTGTTTTTGTTTGTTTTTTAAATTCAGACAGGCTTTTCGAATTAAAGCCTTTTAAAGGAAAGGGCTACCAGAGCTCTATTGTTTTGCAGTGTAATGTTCAACATTTACAATCTTTTTTAAAGTCTATGTTTTAAATATGGTTAATAGTTTATTTTGGTGTTAATGTTGGGTTTGTGGGGGTTGTTGGACTTTTTTTTGGTACGTTTGAATGTTTCTTTTATGTTTAAAAATATTTTTAACTGTAATTTTTAAAATGTGTACACTGCTTTAAGTCTCAGTCTTGGGGGGAAGGTGGGATATATGTAAAGATGATCGTAGTGGTGATGATTTTAAAAAAACCTTTTTATACTTGTTCTGAGGTACCATTGCTAGCGAGGTTGTATTTTTAGAAAAAGACCCCTAAAATCCCCACATCTACAGTGCATTGGTGGAGGTAATTGGATGCTCCCACTCTAGCATTGCTTGAACATAGAAGCCTCTAAGAGAGCCTCAACATTCATAGTGTAAAGGCACTCCTCCTTATGATCCTATATGGAAAGGCATGATGGGAGATGACCATAGTCTTCCATAACCACGAAGTGGACACCCCATGTATGCAACGGAGCCCTAGTTAGGAGTGCCAACAGGAAGAATCCTTCATGCCTCTTGACAGAGTTATAGCCTTGAGATGTTATGCAGAGCACAACTATTCCGGCATTAATGACACTATCCATAGAAGAGGCTGAATATATATCAACAATGTGTAAATTCAGTTTTACTTTGAAGTCGGAAAACAACCTCCGCTGAAGAAAGGGCAAAAACCTATTTAAAGTCCTACAAGTCATTTGTTCTCAATTCTGCATTGGAATTCAGACAGATTTCTTGTCGGTTTGGGTTTAGATACAAAACCCAATCCAATTACTCTTCCCTTCTCCTTATCCGGTGTTACTGTAATCTCCTTGGATTATCGAAGGATACCATCCAGGCGAGTATAGCCCTAGTGATGCCTCATGTCCTCTATCCACTTTTCCTCTCTTTTCTTCTATTAGCCTTGAATGAAAGGGTGAATGTATGTTTGTGTGTGTGTCCCTTTCCTATTAATAAATAGACCTAAATTGCAAAAGTCTGTCTCTGCGCTGTTTCCTTGGAATTGTCTGGTCGCTCCATAAACACTCTGGGATTCGGTCTTGAAGGGTACTTGTAAGAAGCCCTACCGCTCAGTAAACTGAGCTAATCAAAATTCCCTATAGAGCAATCATTCTTACACCTTGAAAGAATTTTGCCTTTAAACACAGGAATAAAAAAAGAGAGAGCGAGAGAGGGAAGACAGAACATGATGATATACCATATATCTTTCTTTTCAAAAAGAAATGTTGGTTGTTTTTAACTACCTTCAAATCAATCTTGACTCATGATGACCCCATGAATGAGACATCTTTAAGACACCTTATTTCCTATTTCCTATCACTCTACTCAGGTCTTACAGGTTCAGGCTTGTGACCTCCCTGAATGAGCCTAACCACATTGCATGTGGTCGTCTTCTCTTTCTACTGCCCCTCCACCTTTCCTAGCATTACTATGTCATGCTTTCTCATGATGTAGCTGAAATTAATCACCATGGCTTCCAGGGAGAGCTCAGGCTTGATCTGTTCTAGGACCCATTTGTTTGTCTTCTTGACCATCCATGGTATTCTCATTACTCTTCTTCAGCACCACATCTCAAATGAGTTGATTTTCTTCCTGTCTGCTTTCTTCACTGTCCAGCTCTCACATCCATACATGGTGATGGGGAGCACAATGGCTTAGACAATTCTGACTTTAGCGTTCAGAGTTATGTCTTTATATTTTATGATCTTGTCCAGTTCTTTCATAGCTCCCCTTCAAATTCCTAGCGGCCTTCTGCTTTCATGACGGCCGGCTCTATTCTGATTATTGTTTGATCCAAGGTATGGGAATTATTTGACTATTTTGATTTCCAAGGTATCTAAGCTGAATTTTTGTAAATCCTCTGTGGTTATTATTTTTGTTTTCTTTATGTTCAGCAGTAAGCAGTTAGAAAATGTTTAGCTAAAAAGAAATGAGTGGAGGGCATTTTTTGCTTGGAAGGCAAGAACACCAGCCTGACTATGGTTGGATGAATCTGTTTTGTTCCATGACAGTTTCTTATGTTTTCAGTTGGAAATTTATTCCTCGATAATAAAAATTTATACTTTATCCTTTATGGTGTGAATTTTTTTAAAATGGAAATAAAAAATGCATTCTTGTCTGTATGAATTTCTCCTAATACCTGCATTTTTGCAAGGAATTTCCCCTAATATATGCATTTTAGAATGCTAGGTAAAAGGTAAAGGTTTTCCTTTGATAAGATTGTGTAGTTATGTCTGACTGTAAGAGGTGGTGCTCATCTCTGTTACTAAGCCAAAGAGCCAGTGTTGTCAAAGATAACTCTGTGATCATGTGGCCAGCATGACTGCACAGAATGCTGTTACCTTCCCACTGAAGTGGTACCTGTTTATCTACTTGCACTTTTACATGCTTTCAAACTGCTATGTTCAAGAAGCTTGGAACAGTGACAGGAGCTCATTCCATCATTCGGCATTTGGGCCTTGAACTGCTGACCTGCCAATCTTGCAGTTGTCAGAGTCGGCATCATAACTTCTGAGCCTCTGTATCCCTTTTAGTATTGCTATTGCTATTTATTATTTATTATTGCTAAAGCTATTGCTCCCTTTTGTGCATATGCTTTGATGCATGCAACTTAGGAGACTGGCAAAAGTCAATGGATAACAGATGTCCAGAGAAAGAGAAGAAGGGAAAAGCCAGCCATGACAAGAGGAGGATGGAGGGAAGGAAGAACAGGAGGTGGAGAAGGAGGCTGCAAAAGCAACACAACCCCTGGCCACAGCTGAGCCCTCCTCAAATAGAAGAGGTGACCCTCCTCAAGCAGGAGGCAGCAGTGGTGTTTGCTGAGTCACTTCTCCTTGTCAGCCTGAGGACCTCATGCAGTGGCCAAGATGGCCCTCTTTGGATGCCTCCTCCACTCCTGGAGGTGCGGTGAGGTACGGCCACATGGGGCCGTGGCCAAGGGAAGGAGGGTGGTGGGTAGCAACCAGTGTTGCCAATTTCCAGGAATTCCCCAGAATCTGGGGAATTTAATTAATTTATTTCTGGGGATTTTGACTGAATAATAATAATAAATATTGAGGAATTCCAGGGATTTTGGGTTTTGGTAAAATGTTCCGGGGAGTGTTGGCAACACTGGCAGCAACATAGCCTCCAGGGGAAAGGACTGGTGGCTGAGATTTTGCATTGTTGTTGTTGTTGTGTGCCTTCAAGTCCTTTCCAACTTATGGCGACCCTATCATGAGTTTCCTTGGCAGGTTTCCTCAGGGTGGGGGGGTGCCTTCATCTTCCCATGAGACGCTGAAAGAGTGATTTGCCCAAGGTCTCCCAGTCAGTTCCCATGGCCAAGCTGGGATTTGAACCCTGGTCTCCTATTATCCTAGTCAAGTTGTTTTCCAACTTATGGAGACTCTAAAGTGAACCTATCCTGGGATTTTCTTGGCAAGATTTGTTCAGAGGAGGTTTGCCATGGCCTTCCGCTGAGGCGGCTGAGAGAGTGTGACTTGCCTAATGTCACTCAATAGACAAGGAATCAAACCCTAGTCTCCAAAGTCCCTAGTCCAACACACAATCCACACAAAGCTACATTCCAAACTTATGTCTAGAAAGAATGTCAAAATGTCCACCATTTTAAGCATAACTGAGAAGCATGAATTTATATTAATTTTTTATGTTATTAATGTTTTTGGTTTTTAGTTGGTTGTGTCCTACATTTTTATTGAATTGCCTACATTTTGTCCTACACTTATTCTAAATTTTGTCCTAAATTTTTCTACATTTTGTCCTGGTTTTGTGGAAGAGAATTATGGCAACCCTAATAAAAGGCAGTATCGAATGGTGGATACCACATAAGGAGTGGCGGTGTATCTGCTCTGGGTATTAATCTGTACTCGAAAGGAAGTCTCCAAACTATTGAGCCTATTTTGGGAATAGTATTAAGAACGTTAGATACATCCTTTCAAGTTTGGACTAAAACCCAGAGCAGATTCACTACCCTATTGACATGGAAGCCAGAAGTCACCAATGGCACTGAATTAGGCTGGTTTTGTATTAAAATGTAACCCAAGAAAAAATTTCCCACTTCCAGCTCCTGGTGGATGAAGGCTTCTCTGGCTGAGGTTTGAGCGGAGCTTTGTTCTTCCAATTTGTGCAGCCACAGAATTAATAGTCTAATTAAATTTCAGGTTTCTGTTCCATTTGCTTGTCAATCTATAACTTGCTCAAAGAGCCAAACTAGACTTGACATAGGTGAAGCTTCTTCAAGCTCTCCCATGGTATTTTTAAAGTTTATTTTTACATCCACAGCGATTGCATACAGTTGCTGAATCCCTAAGTCAATGAGCCCTGGAAGAGGAAGTGCTGAGTCCTTTTGTTCTACCTACTTTAAATTGTCCTTCTCTCTTCACTTCTAAGCAAGGTCAGTGGAGTACTGAGCAAATTACACTGCCACAGATTTCTTTCTTTTCTTGTTTGTCTGTCTTTCAAAAAGTGGATACTAATTTTTAAAATGGGTTTTCTATCCCCCCTCCCAAAAAAACCCTTATTTTTCTTTCCGGGCTGTGTTGCTTTGAATACTTTATTACGAGAGATCTGAAGCCTTGTGAAAATAATTGAAAATAGCCTACATGTCTCTTTGCTTGAGCTAGAAACATATAGCTGCTCAGTCCCTTCTATCAGTGTCACCTCCAGTGCTAAAGACAACAAGAAAAGATTGAGAGGTGCCATAATAGCTTCCTTTAAGCATCTGAAAAGATATTGTATGGAAGAGTGAGGAGGCTTGTTACCTGCTGCTCTAGAGACTAAAACACAAACCCGTGGATTCAGATAACAAGAAAAGAAATTTGGAAACTATTTGCCAGTGGAATGGTCTGCCTTGGAGGACTGTGGACTCTCCTTCTTTGCTGTTTGTTGTTGTTAACTGCCCACAAGTCATCCCCAAATCATGGCAACCTTGTGGATGAGACATCCCCAAGCCCCCCATCTTCCACTGCTCAGCTTAGGTCCTGGAAATCCAGTCCTGTGACCTCCCTAACTGAGACTAGCCATCTGGCATGTGGTCTTCCATTTTTTGCTACTACTCTTCACCTTCCTAACATTATTGCCTTTTGGGGTGAGTCATGCCTCCTCATGATGTCGCCAAAGTACAAAACAGCCTCAGTTTTATAATCTTGGCTTCCATGGAGTTTTCTGGCTGTATCTGCTTAAGGACCAACTTATTTGTCTTTTTGGCTGTCCACAGTATCCTCAGCACTCTTCTTCAGCATGTCATGAGTTGATTTTCCTTTTACCAGCTTTCTTCCCTGTCCAGCTGTCACATCTGTACATGGTGATGGGAAATACAAGGGTTTGGACAATTCTAACTTTAGTGTTCATTTGTATATCTTTACTCTTTAAGATTTTATCTAGTTCCTTCATAGTTGCCCTTCCCATTACTAATCTTCTGATTTCCTGACTGCACTCTCCTTCTTTGGAGGTTTTTAAACAGAGGTTCGATGGGCATCTTTCAGGACTGCTTTGTCTATTCCTGCATGGGAGGAGGATGAACTAGATGGCCTTTGTGATCCCTTCCAACTCTAAGATTCTAGGATTGTGTTAAATAACAGTGCCTTCCATCTCAGTAGGTGTGGCTGCATCTACACTGTAGAATTAATGCAGTTTGACACCACTATAACTGCCATAGTTCAATGTTATGAATTTGTGATTTTGTGAGATATTTAGCCTACTTTGCCAGAGATCTCTGGTGCCAAAGCAAATGACACATTCCATGATTCCATAGGATGGAACTATGACAGTTAAAGCAGTGTCAAACTGCATTAATTCTGCATTATGGCCGCAGCCTGTATTTAACCTCTAAACTGAGCCAGTACAACATATGGCCTGGGGATTACATACGGCCCACCAAAGGATTTTGGGTGGCCCAGAGGGATGTGGAACAACCTTAAGGCTCCTTAGCCACTCAGCCTTCTTCTGAGGTGAGGGCCTGAGGAGGAAGAGGAAGGGTGAATGCTCACCTCCGAAAGTTGCTCCAACACTGGCCTTTCTGCCAAAGAAAAGGCCAGATGGTGGAGAAGGAAAAGAGGCAAATGCCCATCCCTGAAGGGACCCTCAGAGGCCGGCAAACAATGGCTCTGGCAGCCGTCCTCCGAAACCCATTTAATGGCCTCTGAGGGACCCATTTGACCCTCAGAGGCCAGGAAACAATGGGGAGCTATCACCAGAGCCTCCCTGCTCTGGCAGCCATCCTCCCAAGGACTTTCCCTGGCCTCTGAGGGACTCTTTGGGACCCTCAGAGGACAGGAAATGATAGAAGATGGCAACCAATGGCTCCCTGCTCTGGCAGCCGTCCTCCAAAGTCTTTTCCCCGGCCTCTGAGGCACCCAAAGGGACCTTCAGAGGCCAGTAAATGATGGAGGGTGGCAACCACAGGCTCCCTGCTGTGGCATCTGTCCTCCAAAGCCCTTTCCCCAACTTCTGAGGGACAGAAAGAGATGCTCAGAGGCCAAGAAACAATGAGGCTCCCTTCTCTGGAAGTCGTCCTCCAAAGCCATTTCCCACCTTCTGAGGGACCGAAATGGACCTCCAGAGGTCAAGAAACACTTTGACTTGGGGCAGATTAAAACTTTAAAATATTCTCATGTCATACAACCCAATAACGGAAACTTTTATTATAATGGTTATTATTAGCCATGAGGTCATTGACCTCATGGCTAATAATAACCATAATAATAACAAGAACAACCAATAAGAATAGTTTTATTACTAACCTCATGAGGACAAAAATGCTTGTTGGTTTCTTCAGTCCAATCCACCAGCCCAGTCCACTAATCACAAAAAAGGAAAGGACGTATATTTTAAAATTTTCAATGTGGGAAAAGGTGAGACTGGCAGATTTCCCCCAATCCATTCCATGAGATGTATGATTGTATTTAGGGAACTATTTGGACCTATGCAACAGGTTTGTCATAAACAACATATAAACATTGCCTTCCATTTTACACATCAGCCTTTTCTGTGAAGCAAGAGTGACATCTAGTGGATATCCCACCTTATCCAAGAAACACAATTTCATTTACTTTATAGAATAAAGTAGGTATTTACCTAGATGTTCTTTTTAAATATGGGAACTCTGGTGGGTATAAAATGGAAGCACTTGTTTGCTGAAGAATATTTATCATCAGAAACCATCCAACTAAGTGCAAAGGCAGGACATAATGTTGAACATAAAGAAAACAAAAAGAATGGCCTTGGAGGAAATACATAAATTCAACCTAGACAATGAGGAAGTTGTTCTATTTGTCAGAATCAGTTGTTATTTGGACAAATTATTGTAATATCAACTTTGGTGGGCAAGATAGTAGGGGAAAGTGTGCTTCTTAATTTTCCTTTCATGATGGAGAGGCACTCTATAGGTACATCATATAGGAGACAATTTCTAAAAAAGGGGGAGCATAAATGTATGCACAATGCACAGTTTCGTGTTGCAAGCTTTCGAAGTCATGTTGACTTTTTCATCAGGCAAACAGGAGAAAGAAACTGAAGATGTTAGTCATAGGCCTGCATTTTCTGTTTCTGGTCTGAGTTCAGATGGTAGGGAAAGAAATTCAATGTCCTCTACCTACATAGAAGTCTGTGGTTTCACAAAGGAAGGAGACATGCTGGATTCCAAGGAAACATCTTCTCTGAATTGCATATGGACATTAAATTTCTTTGACTTTGAAAATCTACCAATGACTGCAGGGCCAAAGGGGGAGGTGCCAGCCTGCAGCTAGCCCTCCCTACCTTCTGATCTAAGACCAGAAACAGAAAATACAGGCCTATGACTAACATCTCCAGTTTCTTTCTCCTGTTTGCCTGATGACCTCAAAATCTTGCAACATGTAACTGTGCATTGTGGTTGGTTCAATAAAGGTATCATTACTTGGATGTTATTGGATTTGTTACATGGCCAACACGACTACCCCTGCAATGTTGGCAACCATATTACCCAGTTGTAGCAGTTGGTGCCATATTAATTGTTGTGCCTCAATCCTGCAGAAAAAATAAACCATTTATAAAGTTGCACCTTGAAAATAGTAGAGTATATTAAAAACATTATACAACTCTTGACCTCTGAATTGCACAGCACTTAAAACCCCATTCGTTGTTTTTCTTAGAATTCAGCCCTTGAGGCGCCAGTATGTCCAGAATGGAGAAAAAGTGGAAGTGTGAAATACTTTTTGTTTGGAGGGAGAGTCTATCCAGATTCTGCCATATAAAATTATTAGAACCTCCTTTGATGCTATCTTTGTTTCATGACATATGATTTTAAGGCATCTTGTATGTCTATGGGCCTGTACAGACAGGCAAAAATAAAGCTGCTTCAGGTCACTTTTGGTCACTGTTTAAATGGCACATGCATCTTAAGAGGCTAGAAACTGCGCCAAAGCTGTGCCCTAAGGACTGGAGTGTGGCTTTGGTGCAGTTTTTAGACTCTTAGGACACATGCATCAGTTAAACAGCATACCTTCAAAGTGACCCGAAGCGGCTTTATTTTGGCCTGTCTGTCTGGGCCCAAGTCCATCTAATAAATTTCTGAATTCTCAGAAGTATTCTGTTTTCCTCACTGCCCATCCAAAGATTATGAAACAAAGCACTAGTTATGGAGAATCAGTCTTTTTTATTAATGGGGATACAGAACAAGGGCTACAGGATCTCCACTCTTGACATAAGACTTGGCCCAGTTCAGTGCAGATATTTGATGTACTTAGAGCTAGATTGGGAGGTTTGGGGAGTCCCTGTCCCTCCAAAAATAACTTTCCCAAGAGCATTCTAGGTCTCCCTTCCAAAGACCAGCAGTGCATGGAGAAGGAGGCCTTGGGGAAGCAGAGGAGAGCTTGGCTTGAGCCCCAAGGACTCTCCCTTGAAGGTTTCTATCTTTCTAGGAAACGGTGGAGTCTGGGGGGGGGGGGAGAGACCAAGTGCCCAAAGTCAGTGGCATTCCTGCACTGGGTGCCAGTGGGTGCCATGAGTTGGACTTTTAAAATCCAAAAACCAGTGATGCCTTAAGTGGCCAACCCAAATATACAAAATAGATGAAACAAGCTTTTGAAGCTCAACTGGCTTCTTCATTGGACAAAGGTATTAAAAATCAAAGAGGAGAAAGGCATCACTGTTTTGTGGTTGTTGTTTACAGTGTGGCCAAAACACCTACTCCTACATATGCTTTCTAGAATTCAGGTACTGTATTTTTTTAACTTTATTGCTAAAAGAAAACAAAACATATAAGACCAACAACAATAACACAGATACAATTTAAAGACTGGACAAATATAAATATTCACAAGCAACAAAACTTGTAAAATATATTAAATTACATCCAAACTCAGCATACATCCAACCTGAGATCCCACAACAAACTAAAAGATTTCCCAAGTTTATGTTCTTTTGCTATGTCTTTGTTTTCTTTTCTACCTTTTGTACTTCTCTTGATCTCTTGTTTAGTTAAACATTTTCCATTAGCTTTTTTTACCCTTCAATCCATGTTTCTAACAATATACAAGAAAAAGAAAAGAAAAAGAAGAAGGAAACCAGGAACAGATCATTTAATCCTGTCAGTTATCAGATTATTATTTTTACTCTCTTTCCCCCATCTTTAACTAATCCCCTTTTTTGTTTTTTGATAAAAAGAGGTGCTTTTACCCATAATAGTTTAAAATTAATATCACTTAATTAAATAGCATTGATGTAACTTCCTTTAAAGTTTGGATATTTTGTCCATTGCATTCCCTTCAACCATCCATTCTCTTTTGATATAGTCCATCACTTTATCCCAGTCTTCTATCAATCTATCCATTTCTTTCTTTTTGCAAGATCCTTGTGAGTTTATCTGCTTCCAAAGCATCAAATAGTCTTAAAAGCCATTCTTCTGCTGCAGGAACTTCTCTTTCTCTCCATTCTTTGCTAGTGTCATCCTTGCTGTTGATAAAAGATAAAATAATACTCTGCCATGTGATTTTTTTTCCCCATTCCATTTTCTATAATAGTTAAACAAAAATACTTCTGGAGCAAATTTTAGGTTCACTTGCAACATTTTAGATATTATACAACATACATTATGCCAGTATTCTTTCACTTTTACACAGGATCACCATAGATGGAAAAATGTGCCCTTTCCATTTCCACACATTCAGCACCTATCCAAACTATTCGGAGATATTTTATGTACTATTTCAGGTTTCAAATACCATTGAAAAAATACTTTGCAATAGTTTTCTCTTAGGGCTTGGGAAGCTGCATATTTTTGGGAGTATTCCCATTCGCCTATAAAGCGGATCATGATGTGAATTTAGGGGGTATCATTTCCACTCAAGCCTGAATTCGACCTGCATTGCCCCTGAATCGTTCCCATAGAGATTCGAATCTGAATCGGCTTATCTCAAATAATTCAAATTATATGCCTATAAACCAGTTTTAAAAAACAGTATGTTTTAAAGCGAATTATTTTTGCTCCCGGGGTCTGATTCATGGTATCCGAATGGGAATGACAAGGGTGTCTGATTCGGGAACCTGGAAATGGGAGGAGCAGCGCTCAAGGGGCTGGCCTGGGGGTGTCACCCTCTTTGTTCTTTTTCTGCATCGCCAGCGCCATTTTCTTCAATTCGCATAGCCTTTACCCCGGTGGATTGCAACCTCCCTTCTGCTCCTCATTCATAGACTGATGTGTGAGGAGAGCCATTGAACACCATTTTAAACTATTATTTTTTCTTTTTTCGCCTCTGCCTGAGCGCCTGAATATCAGATGGGCATTGCAGGACATGCCTGCTTGATCGCCCCCAGACAGCCCAGGGAACAATGGCGGAGGCAAAGGGAGTTGGGGGAATGGGGGCTCTTTCCCTCTTTCCCAGAGGAACTATGGAAAGGCACAGCGGAGCCTGGACACCCTGGGATCTGAGGGGGGGATCAAGCCTTCTCTTCTCTCTTCCCCAAAGAGTCTCTCCCCACTGAACCCCGCTGCCTTCTCCTCCTTGATCCGATTTGGCAAACACACACGCACGCACACTAGACAGATAGATAGATAGATAGATAGATAGATAGATAGATAGATACTTATATGTTTGTGTGTGTTTATATGTGTGTGTGTGTGTGTGTGTGCATATATATTATATATATATATATATGCATGTGTGTGTGTGAGTATCCATATATAAACATATGTGTGTGTCTATATATATATATATATATATATATAGACACACACACACACATATCCAGGGATCTGAGGGGGGGTCACCTTCTCTTCTTTCTTCCCCAAATAGTCTCCCCCATTGAGGCCTGCTGCCTTCTCCTCCTTGATCCAATTTGGCAAAAACACACACGTACACACACACACACACACACACACACACACTATACACACACACACATGTTTATATATGAATACTCACACACACACATGCATAGATAGATAGATAGATAGATAGAAAATAGATAGATAGATAGATATAAACACAAACACACACAAACATATATAGGTATATATACACATACATATTTGTGTGTGTGTGAACGCACATATATATACACACATATGAATGTATATTTTGTGTGTGTGTGTGTGTGTGTGTATTTCTAAAGTAAATTATAAAGTAACAACTTTTTTAATTTACGAAAAAAATCTCATCTGTAGTTCAAAACCCACTGTAGAAATAATACAGTTTGAGACCCCTTAACCTTCCCTGGCTCAATACTAAGGAATTATGGGAACTGTTGTGTTTGTGAGACATTTATCCTCCTCTGCCAGAGAGTGATGGTGCCATAATAAACTACTATTCCCAGGATTCCCTAGCACTGAGTTGTGGCAGTTAATATGGGGAGACACAGAAGAGGACGAATAGAGGCTCCATCTAGTCTGGGGAGACACAACAGAAGAACCTTGGATGCAGCCGATTTTCATTGCCCCCCCCCCCCCAAAAAAAAATCCAAGACTTGTGACGTCTGAAGCCTAGGCGCTTGATTGACAGCTTGCAGACACAAATGGGAACGGGGAGCAAATTAATCTGCATAAAATAAAGTGATTAAAAATAAATGGGAATGAAAACAGAGTCTTAATGAATCGAGGTAATTTGCCCCTTTTCGTAATGGAAACGATGGAAAAAATTTGAATTATTCCCGGAACATAATCCGAATCAGAATTGCACCAATATAATCCATTTTATCTGCCAAGTGGGAACAACCCCTTTATCCTCCTTTTCCAAGTTAACTCCCATTGTTCCATCTCAATATTGTGTCCTAGATTTCTTGGCCATTGAACCACGTTTTCTTAAACCACCTCAGATTCCATCTCATATTTTAACAGGATTTTATACACTCTCGCCACAAGTGAATGTTTACCTATAGCAAGCACATTTCCTAGTAATTCTGTACTATTTCTATTCCATTTGTTTTCATATCATAGAAAAACCTCTCTCTTATTTGCCTGAAAAGAAACCAATTACATTGTTCACTTTCTTCTCTTATTTCTTCTGTTTTTAATGAAATCATATTGCTTTGCTTAT